>NW_025952642.1:0-1000 GCF_023119035.1 Salvia hispanica | reverse complement strand
AGTCCACTATATATTAGTCACTAAATTAATAAATTAAAGTAACCTATCCATTTTACTATCCCTATAGCATAAAATTAATATAAATTAAAACAGATATAATAATATTCTAATTATTTAACATGAAGTTAGAGAGAATAACTAAAAAATATAAATTATACCTTTAGATAAAAGATAACGAGGCGAGGTGGCAACGGGCAAAGAGACAACTTTGGTTTGAAGAAATAACAAGGTAAGATTGAAACAATGTAGGAAAAGATTGAAGAAATCGAGTTGGAGAGAAAATGGAAGAAGTTAAATGATAGGAGTTAGATCCAGATCTGTGTGGAAATAATATCCTAATTCCGAGCACCTTGCAAGTGCTAGAAAATATTCCGAGCACAATCAATTTGTGCTAGGAATGTTTCGAGCACAGTCATTGTGCTAGGAATGTTCCGAGCACAGTGATAGTGCTAGGCATTTTTTGCCGAGCACGGTCATTATGCTAGCAATTCTTCGAGCATAGTCATTGTGCTAGAAAATTTTTCCGAGCACAGTCATTGTGCTAGGAATTTGTCCGAGCAAAGTTAATTTGTGCTCGTAAGTTGCAATAGTCATTCCTAGTACGTTGACCATGCTCGAAATGTGGTCGAGGGTGCATAATTTCTTCAACATTCCGAGCACTATCAGAAAGTGCTCGGAAAATGCTAGGTAAATTCCGAGCACATATTGGTGCTCGAAAATAAGTGCTAGGTAAATGCGCGCTTTTTTGTAGTGGGGTCAATTCGATTCAGGGACGGATCTAGGTTAAAGCTAGCATGGGAAAATGCCCCACCTCAAATTTTATCAGATATATAGAAATTATACATTATAAAATTTATTTGTTTTAATTTCTCACTAATTGCCCCTCTTAAAACTCTTAAATTTTGCCTATGTATATTTTTGCCCCTCTTTATATGAATTCCTGGCTCCGTCCCTGATTCGATTGATTATTAAAATGCCGTTGTTTGATAGAAGAAACAGT
>NW_025952641.1:0-1000 GCF_023119035.1 Salvia hispanica | reverse complement strand
TTGTAAAATAATAACAATAATCATTCATATCCGACTAATAGTTCAACTATTTTAAAATTGTAAATTATAAAATAACTACGATAAAAACTGTGTAAACTATAAAAATGATAGTAAAAGAATATGTATTTAACTTATGAGTACCCTCATTCAACAAATTAATCATCATTAAGTCGAACTCATTTTATTCGATGCATCCAGAATAAAAAAATCATGCAATGAAATCAAAATTAATACAATTTAAAAAATAAGTTAAAAAATTATTTTCCTCGAACTATTTCATGATTGAATGTTCTAAAAATTATAAATATAAATGCAAGTATGCAACTAGTATTTAATTTCTACTATAAACACCCTTCATGTTAATTAAAAAAGAAATAATAATTAATATTTCCTTAATATAAAAATACTCATAACTAAAAGTAAATGAAAATAAAAAGTATTCATATATATGCTTTTGGATATATAATGAAAAAGGGAACAAGCTAAGGAAAAATAGCATTAAAGGAAAATAACACAAAAATAAAAAAGATATTGCAAGAAATGTTAAATCATTATGGCTATAATATTTTCTCATTTAGTCCACATATCAAATATAGAAATGCTTTACTGCTATAATTTATTTTTTTCATATATTAAATTATTATATTGTCACAACATTGATGATTTATATCGTATGATAATTTGAAATAAAAAATTAACAAAAAATAATCAAAAAACTTATGAAAAATAATATGAATGACAAAAAACTAGATACTAAAGTATAAATGATCAAATATGAATTTCTTTCAAAAATATTTACGTTACTATATTAAATTATATAGTACTACTAGTAATTATTTTATAATTAAATATAGTACTTTAATTATGTAGTGTGTTAATTAGTATTACCATAATTAATTCATAATCTAAATCAATGATGCGTTTCTAAACTAAAATAAGGATAAATTAGTCATAAAATTATATCTTAAAAGATAGAACTAAATTAAAGGGTATATTGTAT
>NW_025952640.1:0-19000 GCF_023119035.1 Salvia hispanica | reverse complement strand
AAGCGCAAACGTGATATGGGTGATGCCCCTCTGATGGAGTACCTCGGTAACCTACATGTGGAAACAAATGCAAGATTGGAGATGATTTCCAAAAGGATCGGATATGAGTTTGACTGCATGAAAGCAAGAGAGGATGTGTTTGAGAAATTGTGCACTGTCGAAGGTCTCGACCTGGGTCAGAAGTACGTGCTTTGCAACATATTAGGAGACAAGCCGCAACGTCTTGAGGTGTTCAATGGTATGCCCCCTTCGGCGCGACTTGGGTATCTGCTCATGCTGATCGAGGATAAGTAGTCTCCCATTCCCTCCTAATTCTACCATGGATGGTACTTATTTTAATTAGATTATCTAAATAGTTTGTGATGCTGGTATTTATGGTTAAATTATGACATATGTGGATGCTAAACTACTTCTTTTGTTTTGTTTTGCACCAACTGGAAGAGGCTGCATATAAGTAGCCTCTATATTTTGTACTTAATTCCATTGGTTGCAGATCCATGGTAGTGTAATATTTCTGTTGAGTAGATTGCCTTATGCACTATTTAAATGATGCATTTTATGTGGAACTTATACATCTTTTGAATTTACTGAAATATGTATGAGTAGTGGTTGTTGATGTAGTTCAAAATTATTTACAAATTGGATCCACCAGAGTCTAATCATGATGATTAGTTAAGTGTTTTTGTAACGAGAAGCTCAACTGTGTTTTCGAAGTTGTAAAGAACACCAAACGCCCAAATAAATTTTTTCATACTTCAATAAGGCTATTGTCATTAAAACGCAGCATCACAAGCCATACCTTGCAACTTCTCCATAAGACAAATACTACTAATTAATGAAACATCATGAAAACACTTGTTCTAAACTAGTTGAAGGAAGCAACAACATTCGAAAACAGCAATGACATGAGCCAACAACATGGAGCTCCATAATATTACCCTTACTTACTATGGAAATCAGCCTTGCTGGAATTGGATGTCCTTCAACACACTACAGAGACTTCAAATGCGATTTTTGGGGCACCAACCAATAGGGGAGTTGGAGGCGCATGAACTAGTGTGTGGGGACTTGGTCGACGGTCCAACTTGGGGATCCCCAAATGTGGTTGGTTTGGGTAGGGTTCGTGACATTCGAACATGAGTCGGCAGATGGCCTGCATTCACAAGATCAATGAAGTATGTCCCACTGTCCGTTGAAGACTCCCTATCTGTGGGCATATCCTCTTCATCGAAGAGTTTGCGCTTCACATTTGGCCTCCGGAACACAGCTGGAGAGTTCACCTCTTCGTCGTTGTCATCCATCTCCACAGCCACATTGTCCGAAGAGATGATTTTCATGGTGTTATCTGAGATTTCAATGACCTCCACGTCCCCCTCCACCTTGACGTCGTCAATCCCGAATAAACACACAAGTGAGGGGTAGATAGGTTCATCGTGGTAGTAATACGCTCCAGCGAACTTGTTTTTCTGTTGTATGGGAGCTCAAAATTTAGCAGCTGAAGTGAACATAACAAGAAGTACCTAAAAGTTTATTAACTGTGCAAGTTTCATTGTGAAGAATCATACCTTTATTATCTTATGCCACAATTCATCCGAAGCACGGACATACTTGTTATCCACGTCCCAATGCGCACCTTTCTCGTTGATAATAGCCTTGAAGGTCTTGAGGGGAGGTTAAGATCCATCTCGGAGTTCTTGAATGAAGATTTTTGGGTATGTGATTATTGTTTACAATGGAGATGGTAATATAGTGGTGTGAGGATGGTCAATAAATATTGTGATAGCTTTCCACTTACCCATGCTTAGTAGCTTTCCACTTACCCATGCTTAGGTTTTCCAACTGGATATTAATGTGATAACAAGACCGATCACAACCAACCTCTGTAGTTGATGTCACACCAAATCAAAAGATGAGTAATATAAGAAGATATGCTTCCTATTCTAGCTCTTGGGGGAGTTGTGATCTTAAATGAGTGAGTGATGTTTCACACATTCCAGCACACAAATTAAATTACTCTTACCAAACCAATCCAAGTACAGTAACTAATAAATAAACTTTTTCTCCAAAATCTACACAAACAATCTCGAAAGGGAATGACTGATTTTTTTTGTTTTACTTGGGAATTTTATGTATTTTAGCCATTACAACATAACGATTTAATGCTCTGTGTATATAGAGAAGAGTGTAAGTTATGATATACAAAAGTACCACACAATTTAATATATAAGGATTCAATTACATAGTTGTTCTAAGTTTGCAAAAAGGGGCTAATACTACCACCAAATCAAATTATTGAATTTTATATTACAACGACTTCCCGATCAAGATACACAAGGCGACTAGCAGCAGACCGAGCAGCCCTAGCAACAAATTAACCTTGGTTTCAGTGGTTGAGTTCGATGCACAACAATGCGAATATGTCCCATTCGAGTATGAGTTGTCCCTCACAGCAGTCGGACGACTCTCTCGGACTTCATTTGCTATTTCCTGGCTGATATGCCACTTCTTTTCGGAGTAGTATTCATCATACCACATGAACGACATGGGATGATTCCCTTTGGTGGGGCATCTTAAGTACCACCTCCCAGCATTTATTGCATACTTCCCCGCTTACAGTAGCTCCATCTTGCCCTCCCCGCAGCAGCATTCAGGGATTACGCCGGCTTGATACATTATGCTGCAAGATGGGTTGATAAATAAGTTATAATAATGCATAAAGTTACAGCAAATGAGACACAAGCTCAATCATAATACATTTCAGCTAAATCAAAGTCAGTCAGGTTCCAAATCAAATCCTTCAAACATAGAGGGGCACAAACATGCATAATTCTACCAAAACAAACAAAATTGACTATCGGCTATTCCACATATTCATTGCTATGGCATCCCGCATCTGTGTCCATTCCGGGGATGGCTCGACATAGTCAATGTATTCTCGTGCAACATGTTCTTCTTCAGTGGTGTGCAGCGTGTGATCACCGTCTAGTTCTAGTTCAATTGGGTCAGTTGCCATTTCTCGACGAATAAAGTTGTGCAGCAAAAAACATGCCATTATCAATCGGATTTGAGTGCGGATGGGGTAGTATGATGCACTTCGAAGAATACCCCACCGCATTTTTAGGACTGCAAAAGCACGCTCTATTATGTTACGAGCCTTAGTGTGGCGCATGTTAAATAATTCCTTCGGATTTTGTGGAGTATCTGCGCCCGGACCCCATTCCTTGAGATGATACCGGACACCCCTATACGGCGTCAGGAAACCATTGCTATTAGCATACCCATTATCACACAAATAATAACAACCTGCGATGCATCCAAACCAAAACTGTTTGTTAAATACTTCCTAAGAATTAAAAACGCTTTAATAGAGCAACTGTTTTCCGACCATTGATTTAGAGAAGAATATAATCATGACCTTGAGGGACCTTGAAGCCATCTTCTTTTGAAACAGCGTCTTTGAGGACACGTGAGTCAGCCACTGAACCTTCCCATCCCGGCAACAAATACACGAATTGCATTTGCCGGTCACAAACCGCTAGGGTATTTGTAGCAACATGCCCTTTTCGCGTCCGATACCGTGGTTTGTCCTCATTGCTCACCAAAACATCGATATGCGTCCCGTCTAATGCACCAAGGCAACCCTGAGAAACAAGTTTTTGATTAAAACATAGACTCTGATTTCACATTTGAGAAGATGAATATATTAACAAATTCAATTACCTCGAACCACCTCCATCTGTTGTCTGCGCATTCGGCTGTTACTGGTGTGGGTTTCTTTAGCAACACATCATGTAAGCTCAAAAGGGCACAAAGTACCTTTTGCATGTAATATGATACTGTTGCACCTGAGCGCCTAAACCTGAATTTTACTACGCGATTTTTATTGTGGTGTGCCAAAATCCCAAGGAATATTGCTACCTGTTCCTCAACGGGGAGGGACTTCCCAGTTATGAGCCCACACCTTTGTGACAGAATTTGACAAAGTTTACCGAAGGTATTTGTGTCCATACGTAGATTAGCTATACAATCTGCATTTGAAAGTTTAACTAGACGATCTAGGTGTTTCATCTGATCTGGAATTTTCTTTAGCAAACTGAAACGTATGGCGTGGTCTAAAATTTTCCTTTTGGCCGAGTTGCTGCGCGCAGTCATATACCTTTGCACAAGTAGATGGGTCTCTGCCCGGTAAACGAGCATAATGTCTTCCATCATCATCATCAAGAATGCATACTTAGCAGCACTTGACGTCGCCATTGTTTGTAATTAAATCTATATACGACTGATTAAATTAACACCATGTATACGAAAACAAATCCAAAGTCTGCAGTTGTGCTAAATTATACCCAACAAATACTATGAATTCAACTGCTCCAAAAAAAACATCGAGGCACAAGAGTAAATTAGTCTATCCGGAACGTGGTGGGTGAAACAAACAAATCAAATACGGGAAAACATCTTCACACAGAGTAGCCATGTATATTCATACAAATAAGGTTTGCAGATGTGGACAAAACATAAATCAATTTCGATCGTCAATAGCCATTACCTGGTTAATTTCAAACTTTTCACCCACACGGTTGCACCAAACACTTCAGCCCCGAAGAAATGGACACGGTTCACCGTTTGGCCAGCAAGGTCTTCCCTGCAAAAACAATGGGAGATACTCAATCTCAGATCCCATTTGTAACCGCTGACACCGCACGAGTAATGGAACTATTGATGTATACGATTACCTAATGATGTTGGCAAATTATTGAGGTCAATTAAACGCCCACGGAGGTGGTGTAGTGGTTCTCTGCAGAAAAATTGGGTTGATGTCGATGCTCTAGGGTTCCTGATGCAAGAGGGGGGAAAATGAAAAATGAGGAAAGAGAGAGAAGAGGGAAGTGAAAATGTTAGGGTCAACTTCGTAAAAGTGCTTTCATTTCTGAGTGGGATTCCCAATGCTGTTTCAAATCTTGAGAGCCTTCAGAGAATTGATTTCTCTAAAAACTGAAGTGAACAGTGCGGGCTTTCCATTTTGGATCGGGCTGAACAGAAATAAAACTTAAACACTTAACGGTCATATTTGTATGGAAAAGAGCCCATTTCTCGGTATATCCGGAACACTGAACACGCCCTAAACGTGGTAGGAATATATATAATAAAGATATTGTGAATCTTAGAATTCAAGGATTTTACAAGAGAGGTGAGAATTTTATATTAAAAAAATTTAAAAAGTATGCTGACTTGGAGTGGGCTCATCGTCCCTCATAAATTTTTCCTTAGCATAGCCCTTAATTTTCGAGGTTGAAACTGGAGAAATGAAAAGAGTATATAAGGTTGGTTAAATACAAAAATACAAAAATTGATACATACCAATCGATAAGCAGATTATTTTATTTCAAATACAGTTTCACGAGATCACGTAATACAAAAATATTTCACTAGTACAATTTATGAGTACTAACAACAATTAACGAAGCAAATTATATTCGTGTATATATTATTAGGAGTCATATAATAAGAATTATTTTTATGGGCTTACCCACTACACAACTTGCCTAAATCTCAGACGCATTTGATTTAGTCAATTGTGCAATTATGTTTGGACTTTTTATTACTTTTATTTTCAATTATGTATAAATTTATTGAACTAGTGTCGGGGGATTCAAGTGCTAAATTATAATCTAAGCAGAGTAAAAAGGGATATCAAGGGTCATACCAGGGGTAAATGCGTCACTGTACAGCATAGAAAATGTCAAACACTGGGGTAAATGTGTCAAATTAATATTTTTATGTGAATCAGAAATTGGAAATCCCGAAATTAGTTTGATTATATACCAAAAATACGCGTCAACTCTCACTAGTCACTACGGATTTCTAATTTCTAGTTTATTGTTAGACTCAAATGTTGACCGGAAAGAGAAAAATGACCAACGCATTGCAGAGAATCTTCGATAGGTTATGTTGATCCATTTTTTTTTCTATTTAAGATTATGCATATCTTAGCACTTATTAAAAATGTTAAGAATACATAGTTGATATAAATAAACATTATGTTGACATTATGGATGGATTGTGTTCATGCTCAAATAAGTTACTACATTAAATTAAATACTACCTCCGTCCTCCAAAAGTTGTCCCACTTTAATCCGGCACGAGTTTTAAGAAATATAATGAAAATTGAGTTGAAAAAGTTAGTGGATTGTGGGTCCTACTTTTATATATGAGTTTTATAATAAAATGTGAGTAGGAATGAGTTAGTGGAATATAGGGTCTACTACTAAAAATAGTAAAGATGAAATGGGACAAATTTTTGGGGACGGACTAAATGGAAAAATATGACAAATTTTCAGGGAATGAAGGAATAATAATTACTGCCGAAGAATTGGGTTTAGGAGAGTATGGTTGATACTCATGCCATGCAAACAAAGATATGAGAATCAACGTTAATGGGTGTTTAGAGAAATTGTATTAATATATTTGGATACATATTTACAACTTCCAATGATTTAAAAAAATATATAGTAGAATTATAGTAATGATTAAATCAAAGACTAATTAAACTAATTAGGTGCGAGTCAATTATTCCCTTATTAAAATAACAATTTGTATTTTAAAATAATTACGTTTGACTGATCGCCACACATATCGTACTTAATTAAAAGTTGCAAACTATTCATATTATATGTTAAATCATAAATTGTATGCAAGTTGATTATCCCTTGATAATTTGTTGTTTATTAAAATATAAAAACAACTTAAAAAATTATAATGAGTAAAGGTCAATAACATATGGCTGAAATACGAATTTGGTCCAAAACATTCACTTTTTGAAAAACAGGTCCATAACATATGAAATTCTTGTCATTTACATCCATTTTTTACGATGCCGTCAATTTTTTAAGGTCAACCATCGATTAACACAATTTTGTCCTGATTAGGCTTATTTTAATTACTTTTAATGCTTTATAATCCTAATTATTAATGGGTTGTGGGCCATTTCCTAAAATAATTAGGCTTATTTTAATTACTTTTAATGCTTTATACTCCTAATTATTAATGGCCCACATCCTGATGTGGGCCATTTCCTAAACTATTTACTAATATCCCACGAATCAGGACATTATTAATCTAATTGAAAGGGCAAGATTACTATTTTCCATGTTAATACTAGGTCCTCAATATCTCATGTCTTTTTTAGATTTTAGTAGAAAAGTGGTTTACTTCTTGAGATCAAATCATTCATTTATACATATTGATATTAATGTCATTTCTTATACATATATATATTCTTTTTAATGCAAAATAGGGCTGACAATTTTTGATCCGACACGAATCTGCACGAAGTTAACCCGACACGAACACACACGTTTAGGATTTGGGTCCTTATAGGGTCGACCCAATAAGAACCCGGAAATTTTGGGTTGGGTCGGATCGGATTTGGGTCGGATTGCGTTATCCGTTAAGAAAAAAAATAATTATTTTTATTAATTAAAATAATATATTAAATTTTAATTTTGATTATTTTTATTAATTAAAAAAATACTATAATTTTATTTTATTAGTAAAAATATGATTAATAATATTATTAATTATTTTTTATGATAAAAAAATATTACTGCATACTTGAAGTTTATTAAAAAAATAATTATTTTAATTATTTTAACTTTATTAGTTAGATTTAATTTTAATATACTTTAATTTTATTATTTGAATTTAAAAAATATTTAAATTAATTATTTTAATTTTGTAATATCTTATTTTATCGTGTAATATCAAATTTTAATTATATAATATCATATGTTGAACGTTATCGTATAGCGTTTATATTGTTTAGTAACTTACTTTTGGATGACACGAAATTCGCACGAATCCGACAAGACCGATATTTTTTTGGATGACACGAAATCCGCACGAATTCGACACGAATCTGTTTGGGTTGAACCCGATAAGAACACGAGATTTCGAGTTGGGTTGGGACCTGATAAGGTTGGGTCAATATTGGGTTCACCTGATAGCGACCTAAACCGCACGATTTGCCCGCCCTAAAAAATATACTCCAAAAAATATGCAGTGTGTCACAATGAGTACCAAACCTCTTTACTGCAAGATGTGTAATTAATGGGAAAGAGACATTAATTGTCAAAAACAAAAATACGGTAAATGATACTACAATAAAGCTAATTTATACAATAATTTGATTTGATTAGGCATGATAAAAAAAAACTCACACGTGAAACTTAACGCCATTATATAACAAAAATTTAAATGCTAGTCTAATGAATGATAGATTAAACTATTAATTCAATTTCAAATAAACAATATGAAAAGAGAATCACTTAGTTAAAATTCCTACATTAAACATCAATTGTTATGCATCCAACTTATTCAATCAAGTCTTATTGATGTTGAACGTAACTACGTTCCTCATGTATTGAAAATAAGAAGAAGAATGAGAGTATTTATATAGTATACAATAAAGTAATAGAATTAAAAGTAAAATAATTTAGTAAATTTAAAAATATCAATGTTGTGAGCATTCAAGGTTGCAATAGAAATAAGGGCGAGCGGAAGTGGGGACGGTAGTTTGTAGCTGGGTTAGGAGTGCTAGTGTTTGCCTAAATCTGCGTAAGAAGAGTTTGTAATTTTGTGTACTCACACTCATTCTATTTCTGGATCTTAACATTACATGATATGGAAACTTCCTTTGGTTTTTGTCTTTTCGAAGATAAGACTCGTTATTGGATACTTAGATCGAATTGATCATTCAATTTTTTGTAACTTTTGAAATTTATAAATTTGTGTTTCATGAAGTGAGCAATGCATGTCTCTTTGCCTTCGATTATGTATGAATTCGTATCATTTGCAAATTTTTGTCGACATGCTAAATAATCTTGGAGGAATTCAATGAATTCGTAGGTTCACGTTTTAATTAATTGTTAGGAGTATGTATTAGAGTTTAGTTTGACGCCTACCTATAATTTATCATCCTTGTTTGGTTAATTTATTCGATTATGTATGTGCCCCTCTTCTATTCGAGAGAAGGCTGTGAGAAGTAATAGTTCGAATTTTGTTTGAATTTCATCCATATAAATATTCGACCATGTTCTTAATTGTCGAACGTGCAACATTTACTTCTTGAAAATAGAAAATATAAAATTTAAAGCATAAATTTGAAAAGAAGAAAAAACGTGCTTCAATTATCAAAGTTTTGGTGACATAACTTCTTTCATATAAATGCATATCCAATTGCTTCCAAATCTTGCATTTGCCAATAAGAGCCACATTCTAACAATCTTATGGTAATGGAGTATTAATTATGTAACTGAAAAGTAAAATTTCCATTGAAGAGAATTGAGTCCGAAAGTGAGAAATACTACTCCATATGGCTAAATTGCTCTCAATTTGAGCTATCTGATTGGTTGATGGAATGTGGGACCTCTTTACTTGTTTATGGTCATTGTGAATCGAACTCCTATTCACGGATGGATTAAAATAAAAACGGGACTCATATTAAGAAAGTTCTAGAAACGATTAAACGTGATATACCTAATTACATGATAACCTTAGTACAATCTATTGGGCTCATAATTATATTTGCACTTGTGTTTGAATAAGTAGAAATTCGCACGTGTTAGAATAATTAGAAATTTGCTATGTGTTGGAATAACTAGAAATTCACACTAAATTTTACTAGTTATTCAAATACAATGATATCTAGCTTAATAGGTGGTGTTAGAATGAGAACTAGCTTAATTTGATAACTAATCAATTTATGGTCTAAATTCATTCGGCAACTACCGTTTAAAGCCTAAATTAGTTCATAGCAGTTATTACAAATATTTATATTTTATTTAGATTTATTGGAAATCTTGTCAAAAACCTATTCAAATTTTGCATAAAACTCATAAATATTCAAAAGAGTAGTCATTTAGAGACATAATGTCTCCATGCCATAATACGCTTATGTTTATTTTTCATACATATATTTTATATTGTGACTAATTTACCCTAATATCATATTAAATGGATAGATATCTACTTAAGGAAAGCTAAATCAATATAAATATCATTATACAAATCATATTCATTAATTAGAGATAACTAAAACCATGCATATATCAAAGTAATAAACGTATTTAAAAATAATCATAGGTAATATACCATGTGTCATGTTAATTTGACACTAATATTATTTTTGAAAAAATCATTAATTTAGATTATAAATTTTTGAAATCAACCAAAAACTCAATTAGTATTAATGTACTAGCATAGCAAATTTTAATTTGTTGCATGTTATAGTAAATTAAGCTAAAACATTATACTTTTATAAAGAATTTTGTAAATAAAAACAAAAAAGAACAAGTTTATTTGAAATTACAATTTAATTATAAAATAATTATTGTTGGCAATACGTTCTAAATCCGATGGCTTACATTTTATAAAAATTAGATAACAAATTTTCAATACTTTATATAAAGCGAATAAAATTACAAAATTTTAAAGTTATATCCTTAAAAAGATAGTATAATAAAAGATGGAGAAATAAAATGGCAAAATACATACTTAGGTCCTTATACTTTAGTTAAAATGTTCATTAGGTCCTTGTACAATTTTTTTGTTTTAATAGGTCCTTATACTTTTCACAATATTTTTTCAGGTCCTCGAAACTTTTCAGCTTTAGTAGGTCCTTATACTTTTATCATAACTTTCATTAGGTTCTTGTACAATCTTTTATTTTAGGGACTTTTTTACATTTATCTTGGATAATAATCTAAATTTAATTAAACTTAATGAACTTTTTAATATTCCATTATTTAACTTAGCATAATCTATAAATATAATATCATCTTGTTATCCAATAATCTCAATAAGTTGTAGAGAATAATAAAAAGATTAACCATGTTGATTGAAGATTAAAATCGAAGTTTTTTAGAATAACTATCTGAATTTTCAATTGAGTATTTATATTTATATTGAAAGATAGTTTCCTGAATATTTATAATTATAAGATAAGTTAAATAATAAAATTGAAAGGTTCATTAAATTTAATTAAATATAAATTATTATCTAAGATAAAAGTAAAAGAATATATTAAAATAAAAAAATTGTATAAGGACCTAATAAAAGTTATAATTAAAGTATAAGGACCTATTAAAACGAAAAATTATACTATAAAGTGTGATGAAATTTATGAGAAAGGTATAAGGACCTATTAAAACGAAAAATTATATGAGGACCTAATGAACATTTTGATTAAAGTATAAGACCTAAGAATGTGTTTTGCAAATAAAATTAATTTTCCATGTGGGGTCCATATTGCAAAATAAAGATTCACCGTTTATATAATAATAATTAGGGGTGGCGAAATCGGTTATCGGTACCCGACTAGATCGGTACCAATCATCCGATTTTAGCCAAATTTGTTGTCTCATTACCAACCCCGTGACATACCGGGATTACTGATATCCGTGTCGGGTATCGTACCAATTGCGAGTACCCGTACCCGACACGAAATCCTAATAAAAAATTTGAAAACCATAATAACCATCAATGTTCCTTAATTCACTTTATTAATATCGATGGTAAACGTTGAATACATTGAGAATAAAAGTGAGGGACACTCTATAGCTAGTTCGATGAGTTTTCAATTGTATGTTCGTTGGAATATAAAAATGTTTTAAAAGAACTCTTAGATTATATAAAGTACTCTCATTGTTCGGCCTTAATTTAGGCATTTCATTTTCTTCACTCATTTTGGAAATATAATAATATAAATACTCTTCTACATTATTATCTCTCTTATTTTATTTTTTCATGATGATAGGTTCTAGTAGCATTTTATTATTAAATGACTATATAAACATAAGAAACATAAGAATCATATTCCACAATTTTTTCAACCATATTAATTCATACTACTTAAATATATTGTCAATCTCAAATGTGACAATTATTAATGGACATGAAGTGAATAACAATAATAAAGATTCAAAACATACTAAGTGGATATGAAAAGAAAATTCATATTGAAATAATAAATTTATTTATATAATAAAAGGACACAACTTAATTGTGGAACATTATTCTAAGTCATTGTCTCCCTTTACACAAATTAAGTGTAATAGAATCAGACATTGGGATAACAACCAAACGTTGCAATACCACACTGTCCCTCCATAGCACCTATATTTCTATGCACTCTTGCATAACCATTCTCTCCCCATACCGGTCCCCATGAATTCTTGATCAACCAATAATCAACTCCATTTTCACTTACTCCATAACCAATTATTGTAACTATATGGATTAGATCAGTTAACTGGCTTCCACATTCTCCTGTCAAAACCCCAGACCGATAAAATTGTAATAGTTGTGGATTAATATTAACCGTGACCGGTTGGTTAGCTACTGCCGCTAACAATGCTGCCTCATTATTATTAGGGATACAACTAAAACCAATGATCTTTGAGGTAAGAGATGATGGTTTGTTATTCGCACATGCTCCTTGAGTTGCAATGTAAGGATAATCGTTATCAGATGCAAGACCCCCATTTTTCCTAACAAATTCATAACCATGATCCATTCTTCCCCGATTGCAACCTTCGTGATCTTCATTGCAGTCAATGATTTGTTGCTCTGATAATTGAGTTAGCCTGCCTGTTCGGATGGCTTCTATGCCTTCAATGGCAGCAACAACTGCGAATGCCCAACAACTTCCTGTACGTGGGAATTATTTGACATAACCATCTACACACACATTCTATATGGAGAATATAAGAAAAAAAATTAAAAAAGACTAAAATTTGGTCACACCAAATAGAGTGAAATGAAGGAAAATTCCTCCCGTAGAAAAAAAATTCATCATAACAGAGAAAATGATCTACACTAAAAAAATATTTGAAACATTAGTAAAAATCAGTGAAATATAATTATTTTACAGTAATCAAAGAGGACACGCTAAGGCTTAAGTATATGATTTTATCCAGCACAAACGCACGATGCACATATATAGCATAGGAAGTAATTCAGATAAAAATCATAAATTATGAAAACTTTGCCAATTGTATTTATTAAAAATAATTTTAGTTCAGTTAATAACTTTGAAATGCATTCTATAGTTCTCATAAATTATGAGTCATAATTATCCTATATACACTTAACATATATTGCTATGTTACTAAGTCAATAGGTCGTAGAGTTAAAGAACTAACCACATCCTCCTTGAGTCTCAACTGGTGTGACGGCATTGTGATTTCTCCAGTCAATACTAGGTGGTACATGTTTCATATCTCTATATTCAAAAGATGATTGATTCGATGATGGTACCTTGAATGATGGAATAGAACTTCTTGCATACTTAGCCAAGAACTCTTTATTCGTTAGATCTGCAAATTCATTTATCCCAAGCTTGTACGTGTGTTTACCTTCTTGATTGTGCCTCTCAATGTGCTCCACGTTATCTTTAAATATCTGATACCTTGTTTTCTTTACTTTCTCATTCTCATACGAGAATCCATGTTGAGCCATCCATTTCTCATGTTTTATAGACATGCTTTCCTCACTATAAGACAATGATGATGCTACATGATAACATGATGTAGCAAAAATTAACAAAACAACAATATAATAATAATTTTTATTGGAGGACATTTCTAGATGAATTGTTTTCCTAGAGGATTTTATTGAGTAGTGTGATGTTTTGAGAAATGTTTGTATGGTGTATTTATTGCTATCCAATGTTCCTCTTAGTCAGTTATAGCTATAAATTAAATACAGATTCGGTTATTATATGAAATTTATGTAAGACACCAATTGTTTTATGCAGCACATTTAAATCTAATAAATGTCACATTCAAATATGAATAATTTGTACTGTTAAGTATATGAATGACCATATTCAAGTGTAATTTATAAAATAAAAAATATAAACAAGTTAATAAGGGAAATACTAGTTGACTTGAATCGTCCCTAATTAGGAGTAGTATAATTAGTATTTGAATTAATCTTGTCTATAATTATCTTTTCCAAATTATATCATGGGAAGTTGTTGTATATATCACCTACACAATCCAAATCTATTAATAAAAGTTTTCTCTAATCAATGATATCTTTGTTTATATGGTATGAGTATCAGCCACACTCTCCAAATCCCTATTCTTCCGCTGTCATACCTAATTAATTAGTGCAATCAGTATTTAATTTCGTATTTTCTATAATCATCTTCGCTTAAATCATGGTAAGTTATTTAACTTATTTTAAACCTTTTAGTTAATCCAAATTTGTTAATACAAGTTTTCTATAATCACTAATTCATGGTCATTCCATATTTGTTTTTTTGAAAAGTGATTCCCATGAAAGAACTGGAAGCGGAAGTGTTAAAATTTAAACAAACGAATAAATCACATAAAATTAGATCTATTTAGAAGATTATTTAGACAAAATCTATTCGCTAATTCTCACGTGTATCATGCTCATAACTTGAATTAATCATGCTTTAAATATAATTGAAACCTAAAACATGTTGTTCTACTAATGTAAATTATACCTAATTAATTCTCCAAAGAATTGATGATGGCTAGCAACTTCTCCACGTGACGCTTTGAATACTAGACCACTGGATCTTCTCCTGGTTCCCGAACTATACTCCAATATCGGTGGGCTATCTCACCTAATACTAGAACTTAAATAAAGAAGACGAACAAATCCTATTCCTAATAGAGGAAAATTTCAAACCCTCGCAGTAGGGGGACTAAATTTAGTGCTTGATAGAAGTGTTTTCTCCTCCTTTATTCTCCTATTTATATTAAGTTCCTTTTGGGCCAGACGGATCTATGGAAGGTTTTGGGTATGGGCTCATCCAATTTACTTTTTACTAATTAAACCCACAATTTAATATAAGCTTTAATTGGAATATTACAGAAATTCTACCAGAAGTAATATTGAACTCTCCCCATCCAAATCCGAAATTATAAGTAATCCGGTTTCCGTTTTTAACTTTTATTTTCCGAGTTAAAGATAAAAATGTCCATTAATTAATTAATGTGTGCTATGGACTTAATTAATTAACCTTATTAATTCCAAGAGTGGACTCAGATGAATCGCTTATTTATTATTCTTAGAGTAATCAAACTCCAACTAGCTAGGTTCCGAATAATAAAACCCCGTTTCGCGCTCCTCTTAAGGACATTATCAAACGAGACTCTCCTCGCGCACGATTCAATATAATAGGAATCCTAGCACCGCTAGATATTAGTCACCACTACCCAATATATCGATTATCGGGTTACGAAAACCCGCACCATTTGATAAGTCAAAGTAATGCATAATCAATACCGTATGCTCAATGCTAACCTACATTGATTAAGAAACAAATATTTATCACGACCTCGCTTTCAAGATAGCCCAAGGACAAGTCTTGTGTTAGATCTGTCAGAGTTATACCACACCAATGTCATCTTATTTCAGAAGGCTTAGAAATATGCAGATCGACATTGCAACCTTTCTCGATGGATCGTCTAATTCTATCTAGGTTGTGAAATTCTTCTTTTTCTTTATTTAGGACTGACCGTGTTACCTTAAAGTGGACGCCGCCCACAACCGGTCTACTAAAACAAAGACTTAGACTTTGTTAAGTTAACTTATACATTTAAACATGCAATAACATCCATTTAATGTAAAACATAACAACATTATGACAAAAATTATCGTTTTATTCTTTTGGAAAATAAAATAAGAGTTTTACAATAGTCAATCACTCGAAACGTGATTTCTAGTATACAAACTCTAACAATCTCCCACTTATACTCAAAACACTTTCGAGTACACACAACAAAAATGTGCTAACGTCTAATTCTCCACTTACAATGATGTTAAAGCTGCCATTAAGTATGGTAGGGATTCCCCCCTTGATTTAATCATTAGTTCTTTAAAATCCAGAGAAATTGAGCTTAAGGAAAATCAAGCTTTTAAATCGCACCAAAGGCTTTAAATGTTAAGGGCGATCTAGAAATGAGGGTAATGAGGACAAGAACTCTAATGGGAATGGTAAAAGAAGGGCAAGAGTAGGTCCAGGTCTAAGAGCAGAATCCTAAGGCTAATAGAAAGTGTTTTAATCAGTGATGAGGTTGGTCACTATAAAAGGAGTGCCCTAATCCTAAAAAGCGTAAAATAATAATCAACGGATTTCATGGCTAACCTCGGCTAAGAATGGTGAGTCTCAAGGTGTTTGCTTTCATGACTCATGATATTCTTTTCATCAACTCTACCATCGGATGTTCTTTTTCCATCAATGACGGCTAATTGATTCGGATGCACCTATCATATCTCTCCTTTCAAAATGTGTTTTCCGATTTCAAACCCGTTGAAAATACCTTTGTCTCTATGGCTAATGACAAAAAGTGTCGATTTTGGCATTGGGACTCGTGTGTTTGAAGTTCAGAATGGCTATGTGCTTAATTTGAAGAATGTGAGATATGTGCCGATTTATGTTACAACCCGTAATGAAAATCAGAAGGGTGCTATGTGTTTGTTAAAGCTGGTAAGTGTAATTTCAATGTGTGTTCGCTCAATCTCGGGCCTGTGTGAGTAATCTTGCTAATGTGGTTAGGGTTGATAAGGCCATGTTGTGGCATAATAGACTTGGTCATATGAGTGAAAAGGGTCTTAATATTTTGAAGAAAAATGAGTTGTTGTCTGAAAATGATTTTCAAAATAGCCTTCCCTTTTGTGACACTTGGTGTTGGGCAACAACACAGAGTTACCTTTCCCACTCCTATGAATGACAATGTCACGAGTGTTATTGAGTATCTCCAATGGATGTGTGGGACCACTGCTTTTTCTCATTCAAGGTCTCGTGTATTTTCTGTCCATAATTGATGATTTCTCAAGGAAAGTTTGGTGTTTTTTAATGAAAAATAAGTTTGAAGTCTTTGAAAAGTTTTTGACATGGAAAAATCTTGTTGAAAATCAACCGGAAAAACCATTAAAGTCATTAGGACGATAATGGCCTAAAGTTTTGTAATTCCAAATGGATGCTCGGCTCCAAGTTTGGAATTAAAAGACACAAGACCACTTTATACCTCAAGAAAATGGAATTCAAAGGATGAAATAACCCTTTTGGAAAAAGTTAGGTGTCTTTTGTCTAAAAGTGGTCTTTTTTAAAATTTGGGGAAGCCCTTCGACTTCAAAGATACCGGTGAATATGTCTCCCCCCCTTTAAAGGGTAAATGTCCCGAGTCTATATTCATTGGGAAAAAAATTACTTTATCCCATTTAAAAGTTTTTGGATGTAGTGCTTTCATTCACTCAAAAACCGATAAACTAGATCCCAGATCTAAAAAAGGGGTTTTTTGGATATCTAGGAGGGTTTAAAGGGTTATAGGTTTTCGGATAGAAGTAAACCCGGTTTTAGGGTCATAATAAGTTGGATGTGATCTTTAATGAGGACGAGTTACCGTCTTAAGCCCGACCCCGATACCTCTCCTATAAGTGTGCGACAATGAGCCTCTTACCGAGGTGGAGTCCACTCGACACTCTCCCCGAGGGAAGCATCTAATGATGCTCCAAGTGAGGTGGAGCACTTGTATAAAACCCTATAGCCCGACCCCAACCACAACTGAGCTGAGCCCAACCCCAAAATGGATTCTTCAGATGACCAAGTTGTGAGCCAACATGTTCCTAACCCCCGGTCCATTTGAAGGATTACCTCCTTCGGGGATAGAGCCGAAGGAATCCTAATCCTCCCGTTGGGTACTTATACCTTGTTAATTTGGTTAATCTGTTTTTTAATGTTTATGAGTCCGATGGAAATGAGCCCCAATCTTATAAGCGGCTCAAAAGTCCAAGTTTTGGGACATGTGGTTCAAAGCTATGACAAAAGAAAACCACTCTTTGTATGTTAACAAAACCTGGATTTTTGGGGCCCTGCCACGTGCCTCGTGGTTATCGTAGGTGGCTGTTTAAGTTGAAAGATGAGTTTGGGAGGTGTTGAGGTAAAAGGTAGGTTGGTGCAAAGGGTTTTACACATCAAGAGGGGGTTGGTTAAATTTACTACGTAAGAGTAATGTTGCCTTATGTGCTCATTTTAATTGGGAATTAAAGCAAATGGATGTCAAAACTGTTTTTCTATGGCGACTTGGATAAACCCATTTACATGAAACAACCGAGGATTTTGTGGATCCAAATTTTCCCCAATCATGGGGTTTACTTAAGAAAGCTTGTATGGTCTCAAACAATCCCCTAGGGTGGAATATCAAGTTCAATACATCATGGATTGGGCTTGTTAGGAGCTCCTTTGATGCTTGTTTGTATGTGAAAGATCTTGATAAGATGGTTGTGTTCTTGCTGTTGTATGTAGATGATATGCTTATTAGGGTCCTTGCATTAAGTCTATTAAACATGTGACGCTCTCTCGTGGATAATTTTGACATGAAAGACCTGTGATGCTAAAAAAATTGGGGGTCAATATCCTAATGGATAGGGAAATCCTCATCTCTAATCCTTCATCGGAGCCTTATGTTCAAAAAATTCTTGATAAGTTTAATATGCTTTTGGGGCAAACTGCCTGTCCTTAGCGTCATTTCTTGCTAAGTAAGGATCTTTGTCCAAAACTGAGTTCGAATGAAAGCTATGAAGAAGGTCCCTTATTCTAACGCTATAGGTTCTTTATGTATCTCATGGTTAAGTACTAGGCCCGTATGGTCTGTGTTTTACTAAGTGTGATGATGGTGTTGAGCTATGTGGTTTTGTTGATTCTAACTATGCCAATGACAAGGACAAGAGAAAGTCCACTACTTCCTATGTGTTTACGCGTAGTTCAGGTTAGTTGGAAATCACACGGCACATAGTTCCTCTCTCCACTACCGAGTCGAATATATGGCCATCGCAGAGGCTATGAAGGAGGCATATAGTTAAAGGGGGTTCTCTCTAAACTCAAATTCTTGCATAATACTCCCGTTGTTTATTCTATAGCCCGGGCCATATACAATGGCAAAAAACCCTTTTTCATGATAGA
>NW_025952639.1:0-2000 GCF_023119035.1 Salvia hispanica | reverse complement strand
CTTGCTAACTTGCTATTTGTACTACTATTGCTGCGTGAGCATTAAAATAACTCACATGATGCCTTTTTTTTATTTCTCACTTTTTTTCTTTCAACATCAATCTAAAATATCTTCCAACCTAGTGCAATGCATGTGTTGACAAAATTGTACAAAATTGTTTGCAATTTAGTTTATCTGATTTTGGGAAAATAAACATTCAAAAACTAAAGTATATATGTAAATCCAACTATCCTATATCTTCTTTTTCAATTTGCTGTCAGTGTAATAAAACTCAATCATCCAACCATTTTCAGGATATTTGAAATTTATATTTAAGCATATTGTTGGCTATCCATTGGATGGGGTATCTCTAGTCACTCAACATATGGAGATCACTTTGAATTAAGGGAAAAATACAACATTGACTAAACTATGGACGCGTTAGTGTTACATAAAACACATGAAAGCATCTTGATATACAAATTAAATTATACTATGTTCCAACATATGTGGATTAATTTTGTTTGCAGATTAATCATTAATGACAGACCTATCAACTATCCAAAGTTAATACTCCAATAGTGTAACTTACTTTACAACCAGAATAGCTCCTCTGTATTTAATTCCAAAACAATGAGCCACAATCTTTGCTGAGAACATACATTTATTTGTCAGTGTAACACACAACAGTTACTAAGTATTATATATACAAGGGAAATCAGCATTCATCTCCACCCACAACCTCCTAGATAGCCCCTCTCAGTGTGTGTGCTGACCTTTCAACAATGGCTACTACTACTAGAGGTTTGAGCATTATTGTGGGTGTAGTAGCCATATTCTTAGCCACATTGCATACAAATATTTTGGGAGTAGAGGGCAGAGCCTTCTTCGTCTTCGGTGATTCGCTGGTCGACAGCGGCAACAACAACTACTTAGCCACCACCGCCCGGGCCGATGCCCCACCTTATGGCATCGACTATCCCACCCGCCGCCCTACCGGCCGTTTCTCCAACGGCCTCAACATCCCCGATCTTATCAGTTCTGTTTCCCATGCATTATTTTCTTTCATAGTACTATGATTATTTGAATTGATTAATTTGAGTGGATGTTGCAGGCCAGAGCATTGGCGGGACAGAATCGCCGTTGCCCTACTTGAGTCCGGCTCTAACCGGGCAAAGGCTGCTGGTCGGAGCCAACTTCGCCTCTGCGGGAGTTGGCATTCTTAACGACACCGGAGTTCAGTTTGTAAGTCATACTAGTAGTTAGAAATATGCTACTCACCCCTTTAAAAAGAGGTTTGGAATACAAATAATTTGATATGAATATTTTAAACCGCAGGTGAACATAATAAGGCCATTCCAACAGCTAGAATACTTCCAACAATACCAAAGTAGAGTGTCGGCGTTGGTTGGGGCCGGCGATGCTAAACGGCTAGTGAACCAAGCTCTGGTTCTGATGACACTGGGCGGCAACGACTTTGTCAACAACTACTATTTGGTCCCTTTCTCGGCAAGGTCCCGACAGTTCTCCCTCCCTGACTACGTGCGCTACCTCATCTCCGAGTACCAAAAGATTCTCAGGGTAATGTTTATGTACAGAATACGGAAAATAAAAGAGTAATGCAGAAAGTGAAAAACAGGAAAATAATAATAAAATGCTAGTATAATCAACTCTCTACGTAGAATTACAGAATCATATAAATTCCGACAGAAATTATATGAGTTGGGAGCGAGGAGAGTGATAGTGACGGGGACGGGCCCACTGGGGTGCGTGCCAGCGGAGCTAGCACAGAGGAGCACGGACGGGCAGTGCTCGGCAGAGCTCCAGCGAGCGGCAGGGCTCTTCAACCCGCAGCTGACGCAGATGCTGCTGAACCTCAACTCACAGGTGGGCGGGAACGTGTTCATCGCGGCCAACACGCAGCTCACAAACAACGACTTCATCCGTAATCCGCAGGCGTTCGGATTCGTGACATCCAAGGTTGCCTGCTGCGGGCAAGGGCCGTACAACGGGCTGGGGCT
>NW_025952638.1:0-3000 GCF_023119035.1 Salvia hispanica | reverse complement strand
AGGGACAACACAAATTGAATTTTCGTCATGCTAAATGGGTGGAGTTCGTACAAATGTTCAACTTTGTGATTAAGCATAAGGCTGGTGTGCAGAATCGAGTGGTTGATGCTTTGAGTCGATGACATGCCTTGTTGTCATCTATGCAGGCACGTGTAGTGGGATTTGACACTTATGGTGATCTATATCGTGATGATCCTGATTTTCGTGATATTTGGATAAGGTGTGCAAAGGGGAGTTTTCAGCAGTTCCAGATTTACGACAAGTTCCTTTTCAAGGGAAACCGATTATGCATCCCACTTTGTTCATTGAGGGCCGCGATTGTTGATGAGGCTCATGGAGGGGGCCTTGCAGGTCATTTTGGGAAGGATAAGACTGTATCCTTGCTTTCTAATAGTTTCTACCGGCCGCGGTTGGAACATGATGTGGCTAAATTGGTGGCGAGGTGTCGGACCTGTCATGTTGTCAGACCCGTCACAGTAATGCGGGTTTATACACTCCTCTCCCAGTTCCTACAACGCCATGGGAGGATATTAGCTTGGATTTCGTGTTGGGACTGCCCCGCACATAGAGGCAGAAAGACTCGATCATGGTTGTGGTGGATCGGTTCTCTAAAATGGCGCATTTTGTCCCCTGCAGTAAGACGTTTGATGCAAGTCAGGTGGCTCAGTTGTACTTTCGAGAGATCGTCAAGCTTCATGGTATTCCTAAATCTCTTACCTCTGATCGCGATGTAAAGTTTGTGAGTCATTTTTGGCGAACTTTGTGGCGAAGAATGGGGTCGAAACTTCAGTTTAGTAGTGCATATCACCCGCAAACGGATGGACAGACTGAGGTTGTCAATAGGAGTTTGGGGAATTTGTTGCGCAGTTTGGTTGGTGACGGTCCTCGACAATGGGACTTGGTGTTGGCACAAGCAGAGTTCGCGTGTAACCAGTCGCAGAATCGAACGACTGGTAGGAGTCCGTTCTAGATTGTTTATGGGCGCAATCTAATCACTCCATTGGACTTGGTGCCTATTCCCATCACTGACCACTTTAGCATGAGCAAGTGAGACAGCGCATTATCCAGCAGAATGACAAGTATAAACTGCGAGCTGATAGGCGACGGAAGAAGGTGGTTTTTCAGGAGGGTGATTTAGTTTGGATTCATTTGAGAAAGGAGCGTTTTCCAAGAGGGCGTTGGGGAAAGTTATAGCCAAGGGCGGATGGTACTTTCCGTATCCTGAAACGGATAAATGATAATGCATATAAGGTGGATTTGCCAGGTCAGCACAATGTGTCAGCTACCTTCAATGTTGCTGATTTATCTCCATATGAAGGTGGTAGTGAGGATGAAGCAGTTGACATGAATGAAATGGTGGCAGCGGCAGATGAAGCAGACTCGAGGTCGAGTCTTTTTCAAGAGGGGAAGTATGATGCAGTTTCAACGTAGAAATCGGGCAAAAATCGGCGGTGTCAGATTGATTTGAAATTCGCACGGTACATGCGAAACGCAATTTGGGATCGAACTCATCGCAACAAGACGATGGATTTTGGCCATCTGACATCGTTTAAGGGGCGAAAACTGCAATTTACTGTTTTTCGGGCTTATTTTTAATTTTTAATTTTCTGTTTTATTTCCTTTTGAACTTCTAGGGTTTTTTAGACGCTTATAAATAGCGTTGCTTTTGTTTTGGGCCGCAGTTGAATTTTGATAATAATATTTCGTTTTTCATTGAAACTAGGGTTTCTCTGAATTTCTTCTCCGTTCAGTCAATTTCTCTATACAATGTCAACACGATGACATTAAAATGTCAACACATAATTTTGTTGAACTTCAATATAATGTGTTGATATTATGTATTGACATTTTGATGTCATCATGTTGACATTTTTAATACACTTTACTGATGAGTTAGCAGAGTTAGCATCTTAAATAGTTAGCAATATAACGCACCTCTCAGATTATAATATGCAAAACCAGTTAGAAATTAACAAGCAAATACTCATTATTTAGCCATTCATCAAACCAAACTCTTCTAAATTTTGGTTTGTAATTTTCTTGCAGCTATAGATCTATTGAAGAACACTCAAGTGATGGCGATCTTCGGGCCACAAAACTCGAATCAAGCCGACGTCGTGATAAATATCGGCGACCGAGTAAAGGTTCCAATCATTTCACCAGCAATGAGTCCATCTATTTCGCCTCAAGATTCACCCTACTTCATAAGATCAGCATGGCCTTCCTTTTCTCAATCCAAAGCAATCGCAGCAATCGTAGAAAAGTATAATTGGTCGAAAGTCGTTTTCGTCTATGAGGATTCGGGTTTTGGGAGGGGTTTAGTCCCGTTCTTGGACGAGGACATGCTCGAGAGCAACGCTCATGTCTCGTACCAAACTGCTATTTCCCCTACAGCCACTGACGATCAAATCGGCCGCGAGCTAGACAAGTTGATGAAGATGCAGACGAGGGTGTTCGTCGTTGATATGCTTCCGGATCTTGCATCCCGGTTCTTCAAGTTGGCGAAAGAAGCCGGGATGATGGAGAAAGGATATGCTTGGATTGTTTCTGATCCTCTTGCTAGTCTCCCGGATTTGATGGATTCGAAGACTGTGGAGGCAATGCAGGGCGTACTAGGTGTGAAGGCCCTCGTTCGAGAATCCGAAGAAGTTACAAACTTCACGAAGAGATATAACAAGAGGTTTCGCGATGATAATCCGAAAATGGAGGTAGTAGTAAAGCCAAATATTTTCGGCCTCTGGGCTTATGACAGCATGACATCTATAGCGGATGCAATCGAACGAGGTGATGTGACATCACCGCGGTTCAATAGATCAGTCGATGGAGGAAATACCACGGATTTGGAGGCGATAGGAACATCAAATGCTGGATCTTTACTCATTGGTTTGATGAAAAACTACGCGTTGAAAGGGTTGAGTGGCGATTTCAACATAAGTAACGGCCAACTGCAGCCGTCTGCGTTTGAGGTAGTGAATGTACATGGGGTGAGTGGTGTCACTG
>NW_025952637.1:0-3000 GCF_023119035.1 Salvia hispanica | reverse complement strand
AATGATAATAATAATTGGTGACTAAATTGTAACAGCCATATTAAATAATTGAATTAATATTTTATAGGTCAATCAAAATAGTATCTAATTTTACAAAATAATCCAAAACTTATAAATATTTATAAGTAAGGCCAAAACTCGCTTTTTATATATGTATAGATAAAATTGTCTTGTAAAAGAGTATTTATAAACATTTTGTTTTATACCAAAAGTCTTTTTGATTCAATGACTCTTTCACCTTCTTATTCCTATATTAATTTATATGTTATGAGTATTGATTGTAGAATAAAGAAAAAATTAACGGCAGAATGACGGTAGATCGATCAAATAATATTTTTTCTATTATTGTTGTATAGTTTATTTTATTTTATTATTCTAATGATATAAAAGAGGGAAATAAAGATTCAAATGATATAAAAGAGGAAAATAAATATTCATAACCTCACATTTGAAACTGCCGTAGTTAAGACAAATGTAATTAAAAAATAGTTTTAATTATAGTTTATAATTTTTAAATTTAAATGGCAGTTTTGTAAATATTCCTAAAACTCCCATACATTTTATCATTATACTTGGATAAGTCTTTTGTCACAAAGACATACATTTGACATTATTAGTACACGCAAATATATACATACAAATATTATCTATACTTGAATGTATTAATTCATCACAAGTGATCATCATTTACCACATAATATAATTATAATGTCTGTGATAGTATAGATACACAAATAATAATTTGTGTAAAGATGGAGAAAAATAAAGTGTTACAATTTTTCCTTACTTTTAACTCTTTACAATTTAAGAAAAAGAATAATAATAAATGGAATGAAAATTACGATGAAAATTATAATATAAATCGAATTATAAGCCAAGTCGAGGAGATCCCTATTAAAGCAAGACAAATTACGGCACAACTAGTGCTCTCAGATTGATATATTATCCCTAAAGATAAAACGACATTCTCCTAACGTGTAGAAGCATCTTAAACCAGCTAGTCATTGACGTACTTGATGGAGCTATGAGAATCTAGCAATACAATGCTCCTGAAATGCAAAATAAAATGTTGAGAGATTGAGATAGAATGAAAAATGCTTTTGATATATAATTCATCTACAATTCTAGACCATTTATAGGAAAAATAGACAACATAAAAGGTCTTAAAATTAAGGTACCATAAATCATGAAGTGATGACAAAAGAGGTTACAAATTCTCCACTACACATGTCATTACTCCAATATAAGATTCCATTCAATTTTTTCTTAGCATACTATTAGACGTCATATGCAATAGTTTTATAAATTAAATCTTTTCATTTCTCTAATTATCACATAAATAAATAAAATATTTTCATTTTTCTAATTTTATTTAGATAAGATGTGTGAATTTAACACTCACAATAATGATGGGAGTTATTTTTTTTTATAATAAATATATAATCATGCATGAAATATATTGAGAAACAAAATGGTACACCTTATCTACTCCTATCTATACATATATAAAAGCCGAGTTTTGGGCAATTTGAATATGTATAAATTTTGGGAATAATTATAAATATTACTTAATAAGTTATGTTTATAATTTATGTAGCCAAGTGAAATGTTAATGCCATTAAATGTATAACTATATACTATGTAGTCAAATGAAGGATGTTATAGATTTCATACAAAAAGAGCACCTAAGTCAACGAAATGGCAAAAGTTGTAATGTAGGGTAACAATATGTCATTTGCCATAATTTATAAAAGAAACGACAACAGATTTCATGCAAAAAGAGCACCTAAGTCAACGAAATAGCAAAAGTTGTAATGTAGGGTATGTAGTTGATTTTTGTTTGAAATTATAACATGTAGATGGTGAAAAATTGGCTTATGGAATAGATTGCTCCGGTGCAGGACAAGAAAGGTGCAGGAGATGATAACTGGTGATGAAGAAGGGCACCCGAGCTAGATGGAGGCGGATAAAAGATGTTGGGAAAAATAATAAGGTAGAGATGTATTGGAGTACAAAGAGAAGTCGGAGGGTAATGTTTTAATATGAATAAGTTACTATACCTAATAAATTGTTTGTTAACAATACATTTTTTAATTAGTTGACCCAATTATATAGGTGAAGGGTTTACATGATTATTTTTTTATGAGACATATATGATATAACAAATTCTTATGGATTTATGTGATGACTTGGATTAATGTGATGAATTTATTATTTAATTTAATAAATTACTCTCTTCGTCCGCCATTAAATGTCTCATATTTGACCGACACGAGTTTTAAGAAATTGTTTGACTTTATGAAGTAAAGTGGGTAGAAAAGTTGGTGGAATGTGAGACTTACTTTTATATATTGGTTTTGTAATAAAATGTGAGTGAAATGAGTTAGTGGAATGTAGGGTACACTTACCAATTATGGTAAAAGTGAAATGAGACATTTATTGGCAGACGGACGAAAAAGGAAAAATGAGACATTTAATAGCGGACAGACGGAGTAGATCTTTGAGATTGATAAAATATGAAGGTAGATTATATTTATTATATTTTTCAATGACAATGGCTTCCATATTTTGAACATTATAAATTGTATATTAATAATTTCATATTTATGGTGTTAGACATTAAATTTTACTACTATTTATTTTTTAAATAAGATTGTTCTTTTTATATCCAAAAATGTTTTAATCAATATATGTATTTTTGTTGTTTTAATATAATTTTAAATATTATACTAATTGCATAATTGATTTTAACATTTTACTTAAATTACTCTAGATTGACATTATACTTATTAGTTGTGATTAATTTTACTATATTATAATTTTATTTTTATACTTAATTATTGCTATATTCATACATCTATTTAATAAAAAAAATTTATAGGAGTATTAAATATACAAATTGTAACTTGCGGAAGTACAATTGTATATGAAATTGAGAAAACCATCTTAAACCTACTTACCACATCTTTTATTTATTTTCCGAAAAAATGATCAATAAAG
>NW_025952636.1:0-9123 GCF_023119035.1 Salvia hispanica | reverse complement strand
TCATTTAGACAGGGCTACACTCCGATCCTCATAGCAACAAACGTTGCTGCACGCGGACTGGACATTCCTCACGTTGCTCATGTCATAAACTTCGACTTGCCTAGAGCCATTGACGACTATGTTCACAGGATAGGACGGACTGGCCGGGCAGGCAAATCTGGTCTTGCAACAGCCTTCTTTAATGACAAGAACTTGCCCATTGCAAAAGAGCTCGTTGAATTGATGCAAGAAGCTAGCCAGCAAGTCCCCACTTGGCTCACTGAATATGCCCAGAGATCTTGTGAGGGCAGCAATCGGTCATCCAACCATGACTATTACAGAAACAACGGCTTTGTGGATGACAGCTCTAGCCAATATGGCACTTCTATGGAAGCGCCATACGATGATCATTTTGCCTCTTCATCAGGTGGGGCAACCACATTGAATTCACCATATGCTACTGATTCGTATGGTGGGGTGACTGCCTGCGGCTGGGATTATTAAATTCCCTCACTGCTTCCCCTGTTTTGATGAACTTCATATTAACATAATTAAGTAGATGCATAGATGCTCAAGTCTAGATTCCCTAGAATTTTTGAATGTTTTGACGTGATTTTTGAATCAAACTATGTAGGAGTGCTACTTACTATTATGTTATGGTTTTTGAGGCAATGATTTATTTAGAATATTAAAAAGGCCATAACTTTCTCGTTACTCGTGATAATTGGCCACTCCAGGAGGCTTTGGAAACCTTATTCCATGGGTAACAGTTGGGCATTCTCGAAATTGGATTATCTCTCCGTCGTTTTTCTGAGAAACGGCCAAAGGCAGCTGCCTTTGGATTTATTTAGAATATTAAAAAGGCCATAACTTTCTCGTTACTCGTGATAATTGGCCACTCCAGGAGGCTTTGGAAACCTTATTCCATGGGTAACAGTTGGGCATTCTCGAAATTGGATTATCTCTCCGTCGTTTTTCTGAGAAACGGCCAAAGGCAGCTGCCTTTGGATTTATTTAGAATATTAAAAAGGCCATAACTTTCTCGTTACTCGTGATAATTGGCCACTCCAGGAGGCTTTGGAAACCTTATTCCATGGGTAACAGTTGGGCATTCTCGAAATTGGATTATCTCTCCGTCGTTTTTCTGAGAAACGGCCAAAGGCAGCTGCCTTTGGATTTATTTAGAATATTAAAAAGGCCATAACTTTCTCGTTACTCGTGATAATTGGCCACTCCAGGAGGCTTTGGAAACCTTATTCCATGGGTAACAGTTGGGCATTCTCGAAATTGGATTATCTCTCCGTCGTTTTTCTGAGAAACGGCCAAAGGCAGCTGCCTTTGGATTTATTTAGAATATTAAAAAGGCCATAACTTTCTCGTTACTCGTGATAATTGGCCACTCCAGGAGGCTTTGGAAACCTTATTCCATGGGTAACAGTTGGGCATTCTCGAAATTGGATTATCTCTCCGTCGTTTTTCTGAGAAACGGCCAAAGGCAGCTGCCTTTGGATTTATTTAGAATATTAAAAAGGCCATAACTTTCTCGTTACTCGTGATAATTGGCCACTCCAGGAGGCTTTGGAAACCTTATTCCATGGGTAACAGTTGGGCATTCTCGAAATTGGATTATCTCTCCGTCGTTTTTCTGAGAAACGGCCAAAGGCAGCTGCCTTTGGATTTATTTAGAATATTAAAAAGGCCATAACTTTCTCGTTACTCGTGATAATTGGCCACTCCAGGAGGCTTTGGAAACCTTATTCCATGGGTAACAGTTGGGCATTCTCGAAATTGGATTATCTCTCCGTCGTTTTTCTGAGAAACGGCCAAAGGCAGCTGCCTTTGGATTTATTTAGAATATTAAAAAGGCCATAACTTTCTCGTTACTCGTGATAATTGGCCACTCCAGGAGGCTTTGGAAACCTTATTCCATGGGTAACAGTTGGGCATTCTCGAAATTGGATTATCTCTCCGTCGTTTTTCTGAGAAACGGCCAAAGGCAGCTGCCTATGGATTTATTTAGAATATTAAAAAGGCCATAACTTTCTCGTTACTCGTGATAATTGGCCACTCCAGGAGGCTTTGGAAACCTTATTCCATGGGTAACAGTTGGGCATTCTCGAAATTGGATTATCTCTCCGTCGTTTTTCTGAGAAACGGCCAAAGGCAGCTGCCTATGGATTTATTTAGAATATTAAAAAGGCCATAACTTTCTCGTTACTCGTGATAATTGGCCACTCCAGGAGGCTTTTGGAAACCTTATTCCATGGGTAACAGTTGGGCATTCTCGAAATTGGATTATCTCTCCGTCGTTTTTCTGAGAAACGGCCAAAGGCAGCTGCCTATGGATTTATTTAGAATATTAAAAAGGCCATAACTTTCTCGTTACTCGTGATAATTGGCCACTCCAGGAGGCTTTGGAAACCTTATTCCATGGGTAACAGTTGGGCATTCTCGAAATTGGATTATCTCTCCGTCGTTTTTCTGAGAAACGGCCAAAGGCAGCTGCCTTTGGATTTATTTAGAATATTAAAAAGGCCATAACTTTCTCGTTACTCGTGATAATTGGCCACTCCAGGAGGCTTTGGAAACCTTATTCCATGGGTAACAGTTGGGCATTCTCGAAATTGGATTATCTCTCCGTCGTTTTTCTGAGAAACGGCCAAAGGCAGCTGCCTTTGGATTTATTTAGAATATTAAAAAGGCCATAACTTTCTCGTTACTCGTGATAATTGGCCACTCCAGGAGGCTTTGGAAACCTTATTCCATGGGTAACAGTTGGGCATTCTCGAAATTGGATTATCTCTCCGTCGTTTTTCTGAGAAACGGCCAAAGGCAGCTGCCTTTGGATTTATTTAGAATATTAAAAAGGCCATAACTTTCTCGTTACTCGTGATAATTGGCCACTCCAGGAGGCTTTGGAAACCTTATTCCATGGGTAACAGTTGGGCATTCTCGAAATTGGATTATCTCTCTCGTCGTTTTTCTGAGAAACGGCCAAAGGCAGCTGCCTTTGGATTTATTTAGAATATTAAAAAGGCCATAACTTTCTCGTTACTCGTGATAATTGGCCACTCCAGGAGGCTTTGGAAACCTTATTCCATGGGTAACAGTTGGGCATTCTCGAAATTGGATTATCTCTCCGTCGTTTTTCTGAGAAACGGCCAAAGGCAGCTGCCTTTGGATTTATTTAGAATATTAAAAAGGCCATAACTTTCTCGTTACTCGTGATAATTGGCCACTCCAGAGGCTTTGGAAACCTTATTCCATGGGTAACAGTTGGGCATTCTCGAAATTGGATTATCTCTCCGTCGTTTTTCTGAGAAACGGCCAAAGGCAGCTGCCTATGGATTTATTTAGAATATTAAAAAGGCCATAACTTTCTCGTTACTCGTGATAATTGGCCACTCCAGGAGGCTTTGGAAACCTTATTCCATGGGTAACAGTTGGGCATTCTCGAAATTGGATTATCTCTCCGTCGTTTTTCTGAGAAACGGCCAAAGGCAGCTGCCTATGGATTTATTTAGAATATTAAAAAGGCCATAACTTTCTCGTTACTCGTGATAATTGGCCACTCCAGGAGGCTTTGGAAACCTTATTCCATGGGTAACAGTTGGGCATTCTCGAAATTGGATTATCTCTCCGTCGTTTTTCTGAGAAACGGCCAAAGGCAGCTGCCTATGGATTTATTTAGAATATTAAAAAGGCCATAACTTTCTCGTTACTCGTGATAATTGGCCACTCCAGGAGGCTTTGGAAACCTTATTCCATGGGTAACAGTTGGGCATTCTCGAAATTGGATTATCTCTCCGTCGTTTTTCTGAGAAACGGCCAAAGGCAGCTGCCTATGGATTTATTTAGAATATTAAAAAGGCCATAACTTTCTCGTTACTCGTGATAATTGGCCACTCCAGGAGGCTTTGGAAACCTTATTCCATGGGTAACAGTTGGGCATTCTCGAAATTGGATTATCTCTCCGTCGTTTTTCTGAGAAACGGCCAAAGGCAGCTGCCTATGGATTTATTTAGAATATTAAAAAGGCCATAACTTTCTCGTTACTCGTGATAATTGGCCACTCCAGGAGGCTTTGGAAACCTTATTCCATGGGTAACAGTTGGGCATTCTCGAAATTGGATTATCTCTCCGTCGTTTTTCTGAGAAACGGCCAAAGGCAGCTGCCTATGGATTTATTTAGAATATTAAAAAGGCCATAACTTTCTCGTTACTCGTGATAATTGGCCACTCCAGGAGGCTTTGGAAACCTTATTCCATGGGTAACAGTTGGGCATTCTCGAAATTGGATTATCTCTCCGTCGTTTTTCTGAGAAACGGCCAAAGGCAGCTGCCTATGGATTTATTTAGAATATTAAAAAGGCCATAACTTTCTCGTTACTCGTGATAATTGGCCACTCCAGGAGGCTTTGGAAACCTTATTCCATGGGTAACAGTTGGGCATTCTCGAAATTGGATTATCTCTCCGTCGTTTTTCTGAGAAACGGCCAAAGGCAGCTGCCTATGGATTTATTTAGAATATTAAAAAGGCCATAACTTTCTCGTTACTCGTGATAATTGGCCACTCCAGGAGGCTTTGGAAACCTTATTCCATGGGTAACAGTTGGGCATTCTCGAAATTGGATTATCTCTCCGTCGTTTTTCTGAAAAACGGCCAAAGGCAGCTGCCTTATGGATTTATTTAGAATATTAAAAAGGCCATAACTTTCTCGTTACTCGTGATAATTGGCCACTCCAGGAGGCTTTGGAAACCTTATTCCATGGGTAACAGTGGGGCATTCTCGAAATTGGATTATCTCTCCGTCGTTTTTCTGAGAAACGGCCAAAGGCAGCTGCCTATGGATTTATTTAGAATATTAAAAAGGCCATAACTTTCTCGTTACTCGTGATAATTGGCCACTCCAGGAGGCTTTGGAAACCTTATTCCATGGGTAACAGTTGGGCATTCTCGAAATTGGATTATCTCTCCGTCGTTTTTCTGAGAAACGGCCAAAGGCAGCTGCCTATGGATTTATTTAGAATATTAAAAAGGCCATAACTTTCTCGTTACTCGTGATAATTGGCCACTCCAGGAGGCTTTGGAAACCTTATTCCATGGGTAACAGTTGGGCATTCTCGAAATTGGATTATCTCTCCGTCGTTTTTCTGAGAAACGGCCAAAGGCAGCTGCCTATGGATTTATTTAGAATATTAAAAAGGCCATAACTTTCTCGTTACTCGTGATAATTGGCCACTCCAGGAGGCTTTGGAAACCTTATTCCATGGGTAACAGTTGGGCATTCTCGAAATTGGATTATCTCTCCGTCGTTTTTCTGAGAAACGGCCAAAGGCAGCTGCCTATGGATTTATTTAGAATATTAAAAAGGCCATAACTTTCTCGTTACTCGTGATAATTGGCCACTCCAGGAGGCTTTGGAAACCTTATTCCATGGGTAACAGTTGGGCATTCTCGAAATTGGATTATCTCTCCGTCGTTTTTCTGAAAAACGGCCAAAGGCAGCTGCCTATGGATTTATTTAGAATATTAAAAAGGCCATAACTTTCTCGTTACTCGTGATAATTGGCCACTCCAGGAGGCTTTGGAAACCTTATTCCATGGGTAACAGTTGGGCATTCTCGAAATTGGATTATCTCTCCGTCGTTTTTCTGAGAAACGGCCAAAGGCAGCTGCCTATGGATTTATTTAGAATATTAAAAAGGCCATAACTTTCTCGTTACTCGTGATAATTGGCCACTCCAGGAGGCTTTGGAAACCTTATTCCATGGGTAACAGTTGGGCATTCTCGAAATTGGATTATCTCTCCGTCGTTTTTCTGAAAAACGGCCAAAGGCAGCTGCCTATGGATTTATTTAGAATATTAAAAAGGCCATAACTTTCTCGTTACTCGTGATAATTGGCCACTCCAGGAGGCTTTGGAAACCTTATTCCATGGGTAACAGTGGGGCATTCTCGAAATTGGATTATCTCTCCGTCGTTTTTCTGAGAAACGGCCAAAGGCAGCTGCCTATGGATTTATTTAGAATATTAAAAAGGCCATAACTTTCTCGTTACTCGTGATAATTGGCCACTCCAGGAGGCTTTGGAAACCTTATTCCATGGGTAACAGTTGGGCATTCTCGAAATTGGATTATCTCTCCGTCGTTTTTCTGAGAAACGGCCAAAGGCAGCTGCCTATGGATTTATTTAGAATATTAAAAAGGCCATAACTTTCTCGTTACTCGTGATAATTGGCCACTCCAGGAGGCTTTGGAAACCTTATTCCATGGGTAACAGTTGGGCATTCTCGAAATTGGATTATCTCTCCGTCGTTTTTCTGAGAAACGGCCAAAGGCAGCTGCCTATGGATTTATTTAGAATATTAAAAAGGCCATAACTTTCTCGTTACTCGTGATAATTGGCCACTCCAGGAGGCTTTGGAAACCTTATTCCATGGGTAACAGTTGGGCATTCTCGAAATTGGATTATCTCTCCGTCGTTTTTCTGAAAAACGGCCAAAGGCAGCTGCCTATGGATTTATTTAGAATATTAAAAAGGCCATAACTTTCTCGTTACTCGTGATAATTGGCCACTCCAGGAGGCTTTGGAAACCTTATTCCATGGGTAACAGTTGGGCATTCTCGAAATTGGATTATCTCTCCGTCGTTTTTCTGAGAAACGGCCAAAGGCAGCTGCCTATGGATTTATTTAGAATATTAAAAAGGCCATAACTTTCTCGTTACTCGTGATAATTGGCCACTCCAGGAGGCTTTGGAAACCTTATTCCATGGGTAACAGTTGGGCATTCTCGAAATTGGATTATCTCTCCGTCGTTTTTCTGAGAAACGGCCAAAGGCAGCTGCCTATGGATTTATTTAGAATATTAAAAAGGCCATAACTTTCTCGTTACTCGTGATAATTGGCCACTCCAGGAGGCTTTGGAAACCTTATTCCATGGGTAACAGTTGGGCATTCTCGAAATTGGATTATCTCTCCGTCGTTTTTCTGAGAAACGGCCAAAGGCAGCTGCCTATGGATTTATTTAGAATATTAAAAAGGCCATAACTTTCTCGTTACTCGTGATAATTGGCCACTCCAGGAGGCTTTGGAAACCTTATTCCATGGGTAACAGTGGGGCATTCTCGAAATTGGATTATCTCTCCGTCGTTTTTCTGAGAAACGGCCAAAGGCAGCTGCCTATGGATTTATTTAGAATATTAAAAAGGCCATAACTTTCTCGTTACTCGTGATAATTGGCCACTCCAGGAGGCTTTGGAAACCTTATTCCATGGGTAACAGTTGGGCATTCTCGAAATTGGATTATCTCTCCGTCGTTTTTCTGAGAAACGGCCAAAGGCAGCTGCCTATGGATTTATTTAGAATATTAAAAAGGCCATAACTTTCTCGTTACTCGTGATAATTGGCCACTCCAGGAGGCTTTGGAAACCTTATTCCATGGGTAACAGTTGGGCATTCTCGAAATTGGATTATCTCTCCGTCGTTTTTCTGAGAAACGGCCAAAGGCAGCTGCCTATGGATTTATTTAGAATATTAAAAAGGCCATAACTTTCTCGTTACTCGTGATAATTGGCCACTCCAGGAGGCTTTGGAAACCTTATTCCATGGGTAACAGTTGGGCATTCTCGAAATTGGATTATCTCTCCGTCGTTTTTCTGAGAAACGGCCAAAGGCAGCTGCCTATGGATTTATTTAGAATATTAAAAAGGCCATAACTTTCTCGTTACTCGTGATAATTGGCCACTCCAGGAGGCTTTGGAAACCTTATTCCATGGGTAACAGTGGGGCATTCTCGAAATTGGATTATCTCTCCGTCGTTTTTCTGAGAAACGACCAAAGGCAGCTGCCTATGGATTTATTTAGAATATTAAAAAGGCCATAACTTTCTCGTTACTCGTGATAATTGGCCACTCCAGGAGGCTTTGGAAACCTTATTCCATGGGTAACAGTTGGGCATTCTCGAAATTGGATTATCTCTCCGTCGTTTTTCTGAGAAACGGCCAAAGGCAGCTGCCTTATGGATTTATTTAGAATATTAAAAAGGCCATAACTTTCTCGTTACTCGTGATAATTGGCCACTCCAGGAGGCTTTGGAAACCTTATTCCATGGGTAACAGTTGGGCATTCTCGAAATTGGATTATCTCTCCGTCGTTTTTCTGAGAAACGGCCAAAGGCAGCTGCCTATGGATTTATTTAGAATATTAAAAAGGCCATAACTTTCTCGTTACTCGTGATAATTGGCCACTCCAGGAGGCTTTGGAAACCTTATTCCATGGGTAACAGTTGGGCATTCTCGAAATTGGATTATCTCTCCGTCGTTTTTCTGAGAAACGGCCAAAGGCAGCTGCCTATGGATTTATTTAGAATATTAAAAAGGCCATAACTTTCTCGTTACTCGTGATAATTGGCCACTCCAGGAGGCTTTGGAAACCTTATTCCATGGGTAACAGTTGGGCATTCTCGAAATTGGATTATCTCTCCGTCGTTTTTCTGAGAAACGGCCAAAGGCAGCTGCCTATGGATTTATTTAGAATATTAAAAAGGCCATAACTTTCTCGTTACTCGTGATAATTGGCCACTCCAGGAGGCTTTGGAAACCTTATTCCATGGGTAACAGTTGGGCATTCTCGAAATTGGATTATCTCTCCGTCGTTTTTCTGAGAAACGGCCAAAGGCAGCTGCCTATGGATTTATTTAGAATATTAAAAAGGCCATAACTTTCTCGTTACTCGTGATAATTGGCCACTCCAGGAGGCTTTGGAAACCTTATTCCATGGGTAACAGTTGGGCATTCTCGAAATTGGATTATCTCTCCGTCGTTTTTCTGAGAAACGGCCAAAGGCAGCTGCCTATGGATTTATTTAGAATATTAAAAAGGCCATAACTTTCTCGTTACTCGTGATAATTGGCCACTCCAGGAGGCTTTGGAAACCTTATTCCATGGGTAACAGTTGGGCATTCTCGAAATTGGATTATCTCTCCGTCGTTTTTCTGAGAAACGGCCAAAGGCAGCTGCCTATGGATTTATTTAGAATATTAAAAAGGCCATAACTTTCTCGTTACTCGTGATAATTGGCCACTCCAGGAGGCTTTGGAAACCTTATTCCATGGGTAACAGTTGGGCATTCTCGAAATTGGA
>NW_025952635.1:0-5000 GCF_023119035.1 Salvia hispanica | reverse complement strand
GCCGGGTAAACATCATGAAGCTCTTTCCTGCACCCCCGCTCCCGCTAACGTGGGAGAACGTATCTCGGAATATTTCCGTATACGGATGTCCTGGGGTCCAAACTGTATCCTCTCACTTTGACGTGTTTACTTCTTGTCTCGTGATCATGATTTCTCAAGAAAAGTTTGGTGTTTTTTGGATTGTGAGACACAAGCCGATGTTTTTGAAAAACTTAAAACTTGGAAAACCTTGATCGAAACTCAAACGGTAAAGATTGGAAGTTATTAGAACCGATAATGGTCTGAGCTTTGGTAATAACTGCATTTGATGATTTATGTGGATATTTTGAATCAAAAGACATAGAACTCGTTTATACCTACCGCAAAATGGGGTTGCCGTAGAGAATGAATTTAACTTCACAAAAAAGCGATGCATGCTTAAGTCTGGATTGTCTAAAAAGTTTTGGGCGAGGCTTTTATCGATCGCTACTTATTTGGTAACAGGCTCCCTTCTCGTGCCTCGATCGGTCGTCCTAATATGTGTTCTATGGCAAACCTCTTTGATTTTTCTCACCTAAGTAGTTTTTGCCATACTCCTTTTAAGCATAATAAGCTCCGATAAACTTGAGCCTAGATCTAGAAAAGGTGTTTTTCTGTGGATATCCCAGGTGTCAAAGCGGTATGTAGTCCGGGCTAAGGAGCTGAACCTGCTCCACACACATAAGCAGAGACGAGTTCCCAATGAAGACGACCCCCTCGCTAAGATCGACAAGTAGCCTGTAGATCCTATAGATGTGGACAATGAACCCCTCAACGAGGTGGAGTCCACGTATACACTCACCTGAGTCAGAGCATTCTGGGTTGATGCTCCAAGCGAGTTGTTACCCATTTTGGAACACTTATCCATTCTACACTTCTAATGAGACACCCGATGAAGGAAATCCAAACGGTCGCATAATAATCCTCGCCTAAAATGTTGGTGACAATGTGCTCAATTTGCATGATACCTGCTAGAACTTCCTACCGTTTCGCCCGTATCGTGATAAATGTACTCTGGTATTCAAAATGCCATTGATAATACTAACTTGCAGGATTACGTGTTATCCGCATGTAACTGGGGCAGTCAATGTCAAGAACCTCTAGATAGATGATGGCTTTGTCAGTTTAGTTGCTCTTATAAATTTCGCTTTCAATGTTTATGAATCAGATGGTAACGAGCCTCAAACCTATAAAGTTGTGCTACTAAATCTAAATTGAGTTTCGCAGATAAAGCTAAGGATGGAAGACAGATACACTCTCTCGAAAATTAATTTTACTGGATTCTGTACTCGTTTCGGTGCATCTCGTGGTTGATTGCGCATGGCTTTATAAACCGAAAATGAGGTGGAGGCCTTAGGTACAAGGCCGCCATATAAAGGTTTTACTCAACAAGAGTGTAAGAATTACACATAAATCTTTGCCCTCGCTTGTTAAATTCACTACCGTCGGATGATGTTGGCTTTGTGTGCTCATTTTAATGGGAATCGCCAAACGATGCTAAAAACTCGCTTTCTACATGGTGATCTTGATAAGCCTATTTACATGAATCACCGAGGGCTTTGTTGATCCCTAAGTTTCCCAACCATGTGTGCTTGTTAAAAAGGTTTTATATGGTTTAAAACAGTCCCCTGTGCAATGGAACATCGCTTAACACTTGCATGCGTATGCTGATTTGTCGTAAGTGATTTTGATGCATACTTGTATGTTAAGAATCTTGATACCGCGCATGTGTTCTCGCTTTTATATGTTGATGATATGCTTATAAATGGGTCCTTGTTTGAAGACCATTAAGTGGTGTGCAAGTTGCCTGAAAGTGAGAATTTTGACATGAAGGATTTGGGTGATGCTCGTAAAATCTAGATTAATATCTATAGAGATAGAAAAACATCCACCCGTGTGGCCGCATCAAGAACCTTATGTACAAAATGTAAGTGAAGTTTAACATGTTTCATGCTAAGCTCGGCTTCTCGCTCTTTAGCTTGTATGATAAACTAAAACCGAATATTCAACCGATCCAAACCGAAAAATTTAAAATTCTATTCTGGCTTGTTTGGTTTTTCGGTTCAATCTTATTTCCGTTTCGAAAAAATCGAATAACCGAAAAACCGAATTATATTTAATTATATTATATATATATATTCTATATTAATATATATGTATGTATGTTTATACATCATTTAATTATACTAAAACTAAAGCCCCAAATTGAAAATTGAAACATACGACTTCGTGAACTGCCTCTCTCCTAACCCCTCCACCAACTGTCGCCGTCGCGTTGTCGCCCATCGGCCACGCCTGCGACCTTCCCTCCAAGCGCCACCCCGACGGCCAAGGCCGCCCTCCAGCCTCCATCCCAACTCAAGGCTTTATCTCGCGCACCATCAGCTGACGTTCTTTCCATAGCTTCAGTTCCACAGCTCCGACGCCCTTTATCAGGTAATGTGGATTGCATATTTTATTCGTTAGTTTGGAGTGCCTTGCCGGATTATGGATATTATCAATGTAATGGTTTCGAAATTGTTAAAAATTTTCGTTCGTTTTTTTTCTTTCCCGATTTTAAAGTGAGATTATTCGGTTTTTCTGGCTTTTGAAGTTTGTTGGTTTTTCGGTTTTTCTATTTAATTTTGGTTTTTCTGCTTAATTCGATTTTTAAGTTCGGTTTTTTGCTGTATTTCGGGTTTTCAGCTTTTGGTTTCTTGCCCGGTTTCGATTTAGCCTAATGCCATGCTGCTCCTGTCAAGCCAGCTTTTAAACCGAACCGAAACCCGAATGCACACCCCTACTTTAGCCGCTTCATTTTATATTGAGTAAAGATCCGTGCCCTAAGTCTCAATCAAATTGATGCTGAAGAGAATTTCATGCTAATGCTATCGATTTGCTATGTACTGATGGTTAAGACTAGCCCGATATTGCCTATGCCGTGTCATGTCTTAGTGTATACATGTCTAATCCGTGTCCCTGCTCATCGGGAAGCTCCGAATGGCTTCTTAGGATAAGAAGCAACCGGCTAAGTATGGTTTATGCTATTCTATAGCGCATGATGGTAACTAACTAGTTTCAGGGATTCCAATTATGCTAATGACAGATAAGAGGAAGTCAACAACTCCTATGTATTTTCATGTAGGTCTTGCATAAGTTGGAAATCACAGCTACAACACATTGTGGCCTTGTCCACCACCGAGTCGAGTATTGCCACACCAGCAATGAAAGAGGCCGTATGGTTGGAAGCTGATAATTTTCTTCAACTCAAGTTTGTGAAATCCTCTCGTGTTGTTCTCCTCGATTCTCAATCAAGCATTCAGCGGCGTAAAAACCCCGTTTTTCATGATAACAAAGATATGACGTAGTGCCTAATATATTGGTGATGTAGAAAAGGGCGAAGGTTTCCTTTCAAAAGGTGCATACCGATAAAAACTCACCGACATGGAACTAAGCCTCTTACCTTTAGAAACTTCTTTTCTCGCATTAAATTTTGCATTGATTCAGATGCTGCATGTCCCTGGGAAAAGCACTGTACCACCTTTATCTACTTCCACTGGCGCAATACATATGAAACATTTGATTTTGTTTTGTAAGTTAATGAATAAAGAGTAAAGTAAGAAAGAAAAAAGTTAGAGATAATGTTTTTTTATTTTAAAAAACTTTCATTATTAATGGAATAGATAAGTATTTTAATTACGAATCATCATGCCTTGAGATCATCGAAGAATAGTCTTATTTTTAAAAATTAAAAATTTTCTCTTTTTTGTCACAATTAAGAAGATTATATCATTCACAATCATTGGTTCATTTCGCAAATCTATGTTAATATTTCATTAAAGAAAATAATCTCTCGATAGAAAATAACAAAAAAATTGGTTAAATGTGAAATAGATAGAAAAAAAAAATCAGTGAAGTATTAATAATATTATTAATAATAATAATAATAATGATAATAATAATAATAATATGAATATGATCGATCTACCTCATACGAGAGAGAAACTTACCAAACATTGAAGTTGACTAGTTTGTGGATGAACCAAAAGTAAAAAACTATTGATTATGGGCGGATGAAACTTTTTTTCACTACCCGAGAATACATTTGTTTTCACCCTCGAATAAATTGTGTGATAAAATTTTCCCCACCCTTTTTTTATTGTTAAATGAACCCGTGTCCAAGATATTAATTTGAATTAACCACCCTACCACTACCAATATACCATTATTTCCGTAATTTCTTATCTAATTAGTTATGTTCCATACTTCCATTGATTACCACGAGCAATCTAGCATTGCATTGATAGAAGGAATATATGCTTATTAGTTTAGCGGTTTATTCAATTTACATGTAGATTTCCTAAATAATGACAAATTAGTACTTATATTTAATTTAGAAAATACAATTTCACTTTTATGTTTTGGATTTTTGGGATATTATATTTGGGCTTTTTATTTGTTAAGCCCGGTTATTAATTTTACCCAAAACACCTCCTCACCCCCGATGCGCCACGTCCCCCTCTCACTCGGATGATGCCTTCCGGCCTTGGGATTGGGGTTGTGTGTGTTAAGGAGAGGGGGTGGTGAGCCTTTTCATTCATTCATCTTCACTCTATCTCTCTTTTACTCTTGACTCGAGCTTTTCTCTTTCTCTTCCTTCTTCTCCGATGAGCCCCGGGCCATCTCTGGTGATCTTCCATGGTTCTTTGAGGGTAGACTTTTGTAGGGGTGGAAAAATCTTTTTTGTTTTTTTCGGGGGAACTAGGGTTTGTGAGAACTTGAAGGGCCCGGGCAGATTTGCCCGGGGCTGGATCTAGTGTGGGGGGTTTCATTATGGAGGTTTTGGTGGTCCAGTGTTAACTCACCCAACCCAAAGGCCCCCTTGATTATTTCCGGAAGAATAGACGTGTTTTTGACGGGTTCCCAGCCAAGTTTTTTTCGATCTCTTGTTTTATTTTGTTCTTATTTTAAATTTATGTTCGCCCGAGGGGATCTTTTTTAGT
>NW_025952634.1:0-1951 GCF_023119035.1 Salvia hispanica | reverse complement strand
CCACGGACTTCGTCCAGCTATACCTCCTTCTTTTTCATTATTATATATATTTTTTTTATTTTTCTCTCTTTTTTTTTCTTCGGACTTGTCCGCCTTTATTCCCCCATTTTCTTCTTCTCTCCTCGGACTTCGTCCATTCTTTACCTTGGACTTCGTAAACTTATACCTTTCATAACCCAATTCCCCCATTTTTTAAAATTTATGACGAAAAGAATTGAGACTCTATTCGCGTCACGGATGGAGGGGGAACAATTTTATTATATGAATCGTGTATATATACATACATTCGGTAAATATAATTGTTAATTACGGAAAAAAATAGAATTTACTCGGCTTGCTAGAAGACTGCAAAGTGCAACAATATCTCTTTTAGTGTTTTTAGTGAAAAATAAAATTAATCATCATATTACTAAAATTGAGACGCAATTCGTAACATGCAGTATACTCCTATATGGTAAAGGCCGAAGGGTGTGTTGACAGTTGACAGACATATATTGTCGAAATTAATGAGATGAATCTGTTAACATGGCTATCTTGGAGCCACGTAGTGTTCAAGCTGGAGCAAGAAATGTTAGGTTGAAAAGTCATGTACACAAGGATGTTAAGGATGCAAAAGTAGCTAAAGTTGATGACTTGGAAAAGCCACCTCAGCCTGCTCCATCATGGAAGGATATATTGATGTCTGGCAATTGTTCATTTTGGTTAAGATCAAAGGGTCCACGACGTGAGAAATCAAGAGATCCTCTCGGAATCCGGTATTTGAATTTGTTGTAAGCTATTTCGTGGTCCTTTAGGTTTCATGTTATGTTCTAGGTCCTTCTTTTCTAAATATAGATAGTGATCTTCCTTGTAAGAATGCGATGAGTTCAACATATCATATCAATGAAAGATATTGTTTTTCTTGCTATAAACGAATGACTACTTACAACCTTACGCATGTTTCTACCCCTTGCCTCAGGCATTTTTTTTTTTTATCCTTTCTTTTTGAAATCATGTCGACGATTCAAATGATGGCTCAAATGAGCATGGAGATCAAATTCTCGTTCGCGAAATTTTCAAACAACTTTCCTCAAAATACCCAAAGGTTATACATGCGGGACAACTTTCTTATTTGGAAGGACGTTTTATCTGGAGAGGATATGGTCTTGAGGGTTACCTCCGGAGAGCAAGCAGCTCCACCCAACCCTTACCTCCAAAAAATTACTCACGAAAGGGCCAAATCCGATTTCTTAAACCCGGGAAAATGCGGATCGCGGCGGCTCATTGGATCCAGTCATCTCTCTCGAAACTATCATGATTTTGGTAGTTGGTTTGAGCACTAGCCATGAAATATGGCGGGCTCTTGAAAAAAATTTGCAACCACCAAGAGCCAAGGCGTACAAAATGCGGTTCGAACTCGAAGAAAGAGTCTCTCTCCACGTGCTTTCTTGAGCCGTCAAGAAACATTGTGACCTTTGGGACGGCCGGATGCAAAATTAGTGAGGAGGATCAAATCATGCATATTTTATCCGGTCTTGGAACTGATTACAACCCAGTAATGGTGACTTGCTCTCAAGACAGAAGGATGGACATCAAGATGTTTCGCAATCCTCATAAAATTATGAGTCAAGGGAAGAAATAATGTCCATCCATTAGTGCCGATGATTTTGCCTTACACCTAGTTCAATCAAATCAAGAAGCAATCTCCTCCAACAACAACTACAGGAATGATGGAGGAGAGGTTCAATTTCGGAAAGGAAGAGGTGGCGGGTATGGAGGTGGTGGTAGATCCGTGGAAAAATCATTTGCCAACCGTGTCAAAAACCGGTCATGGAGTGATAAATCTGAGGAGATGAGCAAAACTTTGTGCCAAATCTCCGGGTAAGAAATCAAAATCCGGTAGCCATGGAAGCTATCGGGTGAATCCGTGCAAATGTTGCTCAAATCGAGGCAAACTCTTTAAAATGCTTCA
>NW_025952633.1:0-55533 GCF_023119035.1 Salvia hispanica | reverse complement strand
TTTGATCATCCCACAATGCATTTGTTGGCTCTATTTCAAAATAGTATGGCTATTCAATTACCTGGGTTTAATGGTTAGAATCAATTAAATATGTCATTGTTTGCAAATGGCTTGTATTAAACTCCCAGGAGACAATGAACACATAGATTTGGAGATTGGATGAGGAGAAGAAGGACCAACCCAATTTTACCAAGGTATCAATTAACACATCCACATCCATAACCTTATGCAATTGTTGTTGATGCGTCACTCTATATTTAGAGACAATGGTTAAAATCAATTACATGGTTTAATGATTAGAATCAATTAAATATGTCATTGTTTGCAAATGGCTTTTATTAGACTCCTAAGAGACAGTGTACACATAGATTTGGAGATTGGATGAGGAGAAGGAGGACCAACCCAATTTTACCAAGATATCAAGTAACACATCTACATCCATCACCTTATGCAATACAAGTTGTTGTTGATGCATCACTTTATATATTGGTGAAGTTGAGGTGGTACTTTTTCCCCTTCCCCGATGTCTAAATCATGTATACATTATATTCAATGATTTTATTTAGAACTAATTTCAAACAATGTGGGACTCTGTTGATTATAATAATAAATTCACGATATTAAGGTAACACGGTCAGTTCTAAACAAAGAAAAAGATGAATTTCACAACCTAGATGGAATTTGACTACCCATCGAGAAAGGTTGCAATGTCAGTCCGCATATTTCTAAGCCTTACTGAAATAAGATGACATTGGTGTGGTATAGCACTGAACGGATCTAACAGCAAGACTTGCCTTAGGCTATCTACTGAAAGGCGAGGTCTTGATAAATATTTATTTCTTAATCAATGTAGGTTAGCATTGAGCATACGGTATTGATTATGCACTGCTTTGACTTATCAAATGGTGCGGGTTTTTCGTAACCCAATTATCCTGATATATTGGGTAGTGGTGATCGATATCTAGCGGTGCTAGGATTGCTATTATATTGAATCGTGCGCGAGCTGAGTCTCGCTTGATAATGTCCTCAAGAGGAGCGCGAAACAAGGTTTTATTATTCGGAACCTAGCTAGTTGGAGTGTGATTACTCTATGAATAATAAATAAGCGTTTCATGCTAAGTCCACTCTTGGAATTAATAAGAAGTTAATTAATTAAGTCAATAGCAGACATTAATTAATTAATGGACATTTTAATCTTAAGCACGGGAAATGAAAGTTAAACGGAAACCCGGATTACTTGTAATTTCGGATTTGGATGGGGAGAGTTCAATATTACTTCTGTAGTGGCTGCTCGTAATATTCCAATTATAACTTATATTAAATTGTGGGTTCAATTTAATTAGTAAAAAGTAAATTGGATGAGCCCATATCCAAAACCTTCCATAGATCCCTGTCTGGGCCCAAAAGGAACTTAATATAAATAGGAGAATAAAGGAGACAGAAAACAACAATTTCTCATCATTGTAATTTTCGAAAATCCCTTCTCCAGCTGAGGAGATTTTCGAATTCCTCTCCTATTCCGAAAAGGATTTCTTCTGTCTTCTTTATTTAAGTCCTAGTATTCTAGTAAGATCAGCCCACACTGATATTGGGATACAGTTCGGGAACCAGAGAGAAGATGCCAAAGTTGCATTACATGTCCATTATTTGCATATTTAATCCATTTTGGTATTTTGACATATTTTGTAATAAATGTGCAAAATAGAGCCAAAAAGGGCATAAAAAGGTCAAAGTTCGGAAGCTGGAGCAGAAGGCAACCCAGCGGACCACTGGCGCACACCAGCGGTCGCTGAAAATCACTCCAGAACGATCTGACTCTCTCCAGCGCTCACTAGGCATGTTCGCGCACGACAACCTCTGTTCAAACTCAATTTTCCAGCGATTTTTAAGTCTGATCTGGGCATGCTACATACCATTCTCTTTCTCTTTGAAAGAGCTTCATGTTGGTATCTTGATCATCTCAATCGGAGCTCTGTGGAAAAAGTTATGACCCTTCTACCAAAGTCGCGCAAAACTGTCAAGTGTAGAATTTTAGGCGGAAATTCAAGGAAGGAAAGAAGACAATTACCTTGTGAAGCCAAATCTTTTCCTTAACCTATGGGGCACGAAAATTCCTTAATTACTATTACTTGGAGGAAACTTTTTACCAAATTTAAATCCTTTTCACGCCTATATATACCCTCCAAGGCTCCTCCCTCTCCACTCTATATTTTAATTTTTCCATCATTCTTGGAGATTGAAGCAAGGCAAGAGGAGCATGAAGACTTCAAGATTCAACCTTGGGTTTTGTTTGTTTATTTCATGTCTCGTACTTTAATTATTGTTTAAGTTCATTTGTCTATGGATTACTAAACAATAGAATTTTGAGGTTTGAGAGTAATTAATTTTTATGTAGTTCTTTTTATGTTTAATGTTCAGAACTCGTTTCCACTTGATTTTTCTTGAACTTTTGTTCGACTAATTGGCCGTTACCTTGATTATTGTCAATCTTTGATCGGTGATAGCTTTGATTAATTTATCTTATATGTTCATACAATAATTGTGACATGAGTATTGATGCATGATAGGGAGAAATCGTGGTAAAACTTGAGTCGGATGAACGTAGAACTAATTAGAATAACTAAAGAGTTAGTGAAATCATTATCCTTGAAATTCCTCTATTTGCCTGATTCTATCTTAACTCTTGTTTCTCTAGATAGTACATGATAGGAAGTTGCAATTATATTCCATGTGTTCGATATCTCGGTAGTGACCTTTAGCTGTACTATTTCTGCCTTGTATACTTGCAAGTAGTTGTAGTGCAAAAAAATAGTGCATCAACTATATACACTGCACATATTTCACACACTACACACATTTCACACACTACACACATTTCACATACTTCACACACTACACACACTTCACATACTTAGCATGCTTCGCACACTACACACATTTTACCCACTACACACACTACACACATTTCACATATTTCACACAATAAACACACTTCACACATTTCACCCACTACACACACTTCACACATTTCACACACTACACACACTACAGACAGTTCACACATTTCACACACCACACATTTAAACTGTGTGAAATGTGTGAAGTGTGAAGTGGGTGAAATGTGTGAAGTGTGTGTAGTGTGTGAAATTGTGTAGTTTTTGAAGTGTGTGAAATATGTAAAATGTGTGTAGTGTGTGAAATTGTGTAGTTTGTGAAGTGTGTGAAATGCGTGAAGTGTGTGTAGTGTGCGAAATATGTGAAATGTGAGTAGTGTGTGAAATATGTGAAATTGTGTAGTGTGTGAAGTGTGTGTAGTGTGTGTAGTGTGTGAAATGTGTGTATTGTGTGAAATGTGTGTAGTGTCTGAAATATGTGAAGTGTGTGTAGTGTGTGAAATATGTGAAATGTGTGTAGTGTGTGCATTGTGTGTATATTTATCAAACATATCAATTCAATTTCATATCAAGTTTCATTTTACCAAACATAGGATTTGGAATTGAATTATAATTCAATTCCTTCCAATTCAATTCCAATTCCGTGTACCAAATGGAGCCTAAAGTGCAGATTAACTAAGCTAAAACTACTGGAAATTAAAGTGATTGTTTGTTTGGTACAATTTTCGGCTTTAAATACTCCCAACAGCAGGCACTATAGCACACACGAGTTACATGTGAGTAGATGGCGCAATCTTCTATAAGTCCACTCGTTCAGTCCGCAGCTAGAACCATTTGCTAGGCTTGGCGAATGTCCGTAGGTTGGCCAACTTTGTGGCATAGGAAGCTAGGATGAAAAGATCCTCAATAATAAGCCAACACAACCCTCCTTGCTTCTTTTCCATTTCAGACATCCCCTACTTGTGCTCTTTGTGTTCCGCCATCACTTCCACTTCCAGCCGCATCTACACATGCAAATTCTCACATTATAGCACAAATAGTGACCAAAATTAAGTGACACAAATCAAAGGCGTTAAATTTTGTGCGCCAAGGGTTTCAAGTTTCTTAAAGTTGCTTATGTATTTAGATTAATTTTAAAAGTGAGACAACATGATTGTGATTTATTTTTATCCTAAAAATGATTAGGCACATTGAGCTTACATGGGCATAGTGGATGACCAAATTACCCACTTAGACATAGTGGATTGTACTTAGAGGCCCAATTAGATTAGTATTTAGGCCATCTGCAACTTGCAACTAGTATCGTGGAGGAGTGTCAAACCGCTCGTAAGGGGTGCGATATGCAACAACCTTTTGCAGGGCAGAATGGTATAACGGTCCGCCGGAATTTCTCTAAGAGTCTAGAACTAAGACAACGAACTACCGACTTTGTAACATTACCAACCTAATGGTCTGCCAAAATTGCTCCAAGAGAACAGAACCCGCTTAGTGGAATGTTAACCCAACGGTCTGCCAAAATTGTCCACAATGAAACTTTCTTAGTTTTGTTGCCTTTGAAGTCTGGTATCTTTTTAATATAAAAAGACCCCTAGGGTTCGATTTGGGACATCTCCATTCCACACAAGTCATAACTCATATTTTGAGTCACCAAGGAATTGGTGCAATGACATTGCTTTTTTTTTTTCCCAAACCACTTGCTCCGACTAGATCTAGGCTTTGGCTAGCTCTGATCCTAAGGTTGAAGTCCTTGCAGATAGCCAGCTCCGACCGCGATAGATACGTGAAATCCACGTGGCAGAGCTGGACATCTCTGCAAATGGAGTTGACCAACTCAACGTCGGGGTCATCCGGGTCGATCTATTTTGGGCGATCGAGGATGAAAAAGTTGAAGTCGACATATTCTCCACTTATATGACCTCAGGAGCGAGGCTTACAGTTATAGCGATGGAATTGTGTGTGACGACTAAGACCACAAAGATATGTTAGTACCTGTGCTGACGAGGTGAACGTAGTACCAGAATATGTTAGCTTCAAAGGCATAGAGGGTGAGCTGGGATATGCCGAAGAGCAGACCCGAGCAATGGTTGTGATGCACCTACAACATTGTGGAACTCGAAGCCCTTGCATGTAAGGCCGACACCATTCTTATGCTGCTCACTCCTTCCTCTGCGATAATGATCTTCTATGCATTCTCCATCTTGCTTCTTCCGAGAACCCTCTTGACTCATGCTAATTTTGCAACTAAAAGCGTCACTCACAAGTGTACGAGATTTGTAGCACGTGGCAAGCTAAATTATCCAACCACAAAGACTTAAATGCTAGAATGAGTACTATGATACAATGCCAAACACTATTTAGACTAATGTTAGGGGTTTTTGGTTTTTCTTAACTAAGAACAAAGAACAAACAAGCAAATAGGGACAAGTAAAGCAAGTAAAAGATGGTTTTCACACAAATTGATCAAGTTAGTCAGCTACGGGTCATGTTCATCTATTGGGCCTCAATTGTGATTAGGAAAGTCAAGATGATTGGTTAGACCCTTTCTCGAGTGCAACTAACGTGTTGGTTGGTCTCTAATGTCGGAGTCTCCTCCCTATAAGTCAAAGCCGACTCCTAAGGCCTACGGACTCAAGCCCTCTCTCTAGCACATGCATCTCTTGATCACATGGTTGCACAGAGTTGTTGATTACAAATCTATCCTAATCATGCATTTATCAATGGCAAAAATTAAGCAAAAGATGTATCTAATTGGTAGCTAAGTAATTAGATAATAAAAACTCAATAATCAACAAAACAAACAATATGAGATAAGCATTAAACCAAATGATCAATCCATATAATCTAAGCCAAAACAAAAAGAAAAACAAAGAAATCAAAGCAAAACATGGATGGACATTGAAACTAAGAACTCCTTATGGGTGGAAATGATGTTGGAGAATATCCTCCTTCAATCTCTTGAAAGGTGGAAGTTCCTTGCCTTCAATTCCTCTTCAATCTCTTGATCTCTTGCTTAGGGTTCGAGAATGAGTGAGATCACCTTTATACTTGGAATGAAAATTGGCAAACTAAGGAGTCTGTCATAAACGCCCGACCGGGTAATTTGCAAGTGCCAAAACGCTTGACCGGGCATTCTGTTCTGGATCCCGTAAGCTGCAAAAAGGCCCAACCGGGCATTTATTCGGGTGGAAAACGCCCGATCAGGTGAAGTTTTTGTATCTTGATGTGCACTTCCAGCAGAACGCCTAGGTGGGTTTTTCTTCTCTTAGAAAATGCCCGGGCGGGCAAACTCTCTGTATTGACCCATTCAACTTCGTTTAAGCTCGTTTTAGACCTGTTTTTGCATCAAGACTTTGATGCACTCGTTAGCTCCAAAAATAACAAATAAGTGGATGGAACCTAAACTTTATAACTCAAATTATTCAACAACTTGTGATAATCACCCACTTAAACATCATAAACTATGAGTTTGTCACCTCTCAGCGCTTGTTGTTGCATATATCAACCAACAACTTAGTTCCTAATATAAAACAAGATCGAAATTAACAATATCTATAATTGTAGTATATTAATAAGGGATAATAGCTTGTAAATATTTACAAGCTAGCAATTCTTTATTAATAGTAGTATCAAACATAATTTATTTTGTTGAAACCATGGTTGACATTTGTCACACGAGCAAAGTTGGGTAAGACAAGGACAACTATGAAAGAACTGACATACTTGGATTTTACATGGTTTTAGAGGGTGGTTTTGTATGAATTGATCATATTTTGTCTATTATTGGACGTGTTTATATCTACTTCTCTATTATGTTGGCATGTTGACTATTTTGTTAAGAATGTGTAGAAAAAGGTATAAAAATATGTGGAGGTGCAACGGCCTTGGTTTGAGACAATTGTTACTGGAGATTTTGAAGTCCAATCAGCCTCTAATTTATATCAATCTCTTCAACTTTGAAAGATCTTCACGTGGGTATCTTGCACGTCTCAATCGGAGTTCAGTAGAATAAGTTATGGCCGTTACAAGAATACTGCTGTCCAGAAACTTACACACGGCCGGGTGAATTATTACACTGTAAATTCACCCGGCCGGGTATGCATCGAAAGAGTCAGAAAGGGGTCAAAAATCTTCACGCGGCCGGGTGAATTTCTAGTGTATTAATTCACGCGGCCGGATGCACTGTTTTGGTGAATTATTTTGCAGAAAACACGATTTTTGAGAAAAGAAAAGAGGAAAAAGGCTAGGGTTAAGGAGGATTGAACACCTACTGCCTCAATCAATCACACACACCCCCAAGAACACCTTGAGAAAGAGAATTGAAGATTGAAGACTCTAGATCAGAAGATTGAAGACTTCATCCCTAGATTCATTCCACTGGAGTTCTTAGTATCTATCTCTTATGTCTTTCACTGAATTCTTTGTTTCAAACATGGTTTTTGTGAAGAACATGAATAGCTAAACATTTCTTGTAGAATTCTTGGTGATGATGCACTAATTTCATAGTTTTTATCCAATTAATTTTGCTCTTACCTTGATCTTGTAGTTGTTCGATTATTCTTGGGTTTATTCCTTTCAATTGCTTGATCACCATTTGATTGTGTAGGATTAATTAAATTAATCGGGAGATGAAATAATTAATCTAGAAATAAGAATAATTCACACCTTAATGCAATAAAACTCGGGAGAGTTGAGGTTTTGAGTGAGGTCTTTGACCTAATCGAGCTTTTGGGAGTTAGGGGTTTTAGGATTAGAAGAGGACTTCAATCCTAGCACCTAATCTGCAGGTTTCTCACCTCGGAAGAGGGTTTAATATATAATTGTGGTCGACTTAGTAATTCTAGAGACACCAAAAGGTAAGACAATTTGATTGGATAAGAGCTTGGAATTGTGCATCGGATCCTTGAGTTCTACAATTTTCTCCATATTATCCTTTCACTCCGTGGTTATTTGCTTTTAATTGTTTATTTGCTTATTATAAGCTTTTATTAGTGTTAGAAAAACCTTTCCCGATTCTCTAGATAATAGTCAACGTTTGTTCGTGGTAGTTAAGTTGATACGAATTTGTCTCTGTGGGATACGATACTCTTGCTTGCTAATTGCTACACTAGCCCCGTGCACTTGCGAGTATCACTTGTGTTAAAATAAGTCGATTCAAGAACCGAGCAGGTATCATGTTCTGCAACACAAAGAATATTTTCTCATAAATGGTTTGTACTTAGAGGACCAATGACAAATTAGAAATGGGCTAAATCTGGATTTATGGTGTTCAGGGCATCTGCAATATGTAATTTACTAGGATTATGGAGGAGTGTCAAACCGCTCGTAAGGTTGCTAAATGGTATCAACGGTCCGCCGAAATTGCTTCGAAAGAATAGAACCTGCTTAGTGGAATACCGTATAGAGAAGGAGAAGGGTTGGAGGCTTTGAGATATAGATTATGAATTAGGTTATGTGATATTTATAAGCTAGAAAAAAGGTTTAGGCATGGTAAAAATTCTCCTCCAAGTAATATAAAAGATATTATTTTCGAATCCTTCAATTAATAGGAGAGATTTGGGCAATAATTTCTTCCTTCCTTCAATTTCCGCCTAATTTCCATCAGCTTTGACTGCATTGCGCAATGTTCGTAGAATAGTCATAACTTTCTCCACAAAACCCCGATTGAGACTTGTGAGGTATCCACGCAAAGATCTTTTGATGACGAAGAGAATGGTATGCATTAATCAGTGATTGGACTTCAACATTGCCCGGAATCTCAGCTTGAACTGAAGTTGCCGCACCTTGGACTTTTTGCACCTTTTTCTGCATTTTTCTATCATTTCTCAACAAACACGTCAAAATACCAATATGTATAACATATGCAATTTATGTTTATCACTCACTCTCAAGGTATATAAGGCAGAGAATATATGCTCTCAGATCATTCAACATGAAAAGTGTATCATAGGCTTGGTCAAAGTCTAATCAATCCTCTACTTTATGTGAACAAAAAAATCCGAAAGGTCTTTATTTTAGATTATAATGTAGGCTCTTTGGTAATGTGAGGAAATACTGATAAAAAGTGACTAAACCCAAATATAGCAAAAGTGATCAAATTCTACTACATCAAACTTAGCACCCCACCAACAATTCGAATTTCAGTAAATTCTAAACTTTGTCCATATTTCTTCTCACTTCCCAAATTCCTTTGATTTTTCTTTTCTAATCGTTTTTTTTCTTCTGTACATCTGTTCTTTTTTTTTTCTTTTGTTCCCAACCTAATTTCTTTTTCATACCACAGATGTCTATGCAACTTTTACAATTAAACACATTATTTTTGTTTCTAATTTATCTCTTCAACTCTTTTCACAAGATATAACCTTACTTTCCCCAAACGTGTAAGATTATTCCCTCTTTATTTAGCTTCCAACGAAAAAGGCTTTCAAGGCTCAAAGTGGCTAATTTGGAACAATAATTTGAAATAAGGTCATTAACAAGGATATATAAAGGAGCTAAGAAGGATGACCTAACGTCCTCTTTTATCATTTAAACACTATGTAGACTTAGGCAGATTAGGAGCAAGTTCTAGAAACAAATACATGATTGAAGATAAATCACACGATAAAGAAATTTATGGCTCAAGTCTCACAAGGTATAAGCATGATTCAAGGCAAACAAACAATTGATTAATTATGCACATTTTCACAAATCTTAAAATCAATGTATCAAGCCAACTCAAACAAAACATAAAGGAACTTTCTTCATGGGCAACTCGATCTGATGTCCCTAAACATGAGTATTTCTAAGTTTTCTATGTTATGCTCATGACAATATTTGCCTCGGGTTTTTTTAAAAATAAAAAAAAGAACTAACAAAAATATACTAATCTAACACTAACAAAAATAAGCAAAAACAACTAAGCTCACGTTCCACCACTTCATCCCCAAACTTATTCAAAACTACGTTAAGAATAAGTTTGAAAAGTCGGTAGGGATGTGAGTAAACTAAGAAAACGCATTAAACTAAAACAATATTAAAATATGAAAAAAATGATACCAATGTTGGTTTGTCTCCCAACAAACGCTTGGTTAACGTATTTAGTTTGACGTTCTTTGAAGCTCATAAGTTATCCCCCTTCTCGGAACTTCCTTTGGGAGGCCTTTTCTACCTACAATTTCACCATGTGAGAGCATAGAATGAAGAAAATTGTAGGAGGATACAACAAGTAACTTGTTGACAATCCTTATTTCAAATTAATGCCTAAAATATGCAAATCAAATTATCTACCTTAGCATGATCGTTTTTTCATTCCCACATTATCTTCTCTATCCCCCAATTGATTGCAAAAATTTTCAACAATAGACCAAGATCAAACAAAATAATTAAGCTCTAAATATACACAATTCATGCAAGATAAAATAGCCTCACAATACTATGAGCATGAACTATGTGTATCAACAATCAAGCCAAAGTGATATTCAATTTTCACCCACAAAGGTCAAATATACTCAATCACACCCGACAATAATTAGTTCCAAAAATCCAAAACATGCAAATTCATCATTCCCCATCAAACTCTAAGCCGAACTACCAATACATATCAACAACAAATTCATTCAATGAAAGAATTCAAGTTCAACGCACAGAAATTACAAGAAGAACTCATACCTTGTGTTGGTTGACAGTTGAGCACAAGAATAATTGGTAGAATCCAATGAACTTGATTAAGTAATATGAATTTGAAATGTGAGTGTATGAATTATGTGGAGAGAACAAAATATAAAGAGAGGGAAGGAGGTTCTATTTTTTTAAATGAAAATTAAAAGAAAAAAAAGGAAAAAAAAATTGAAACAAAGAAAAAAAAAAGAATTAAGCTTCAGCTTTACGAAGGAGGAAAAAAAAACTAAACTAGAAACTTAATAAAAAATAAATAAAAACCAAAGAGCTATCATCATTGAACTTTATATCTCACCAACGCTCTACGGACATATCAAGTGTTATACCAGATGATTGTATCTTGTACCAGAGCGTAGAGTTAACCATTATTGTGATTCGTGCTCTCCTCAAATAGCAACCCTTGCAAAACAAATAAAGAAAAATTATAAAAAAAAAAATATACAAAATGTTACACTCTAAATTAATATTATCAACAGTTTTACAATATCAGCTTAAAGCAATAATGGCAACGGCACCAAAAACTTGATGGACTTTTATTAGCACTAAAAATACTTGCAAGCATACATGGTAGATCTAGTATAAATAAAGGTCAGTACCAGGATATCGAACACATGGAATAAGATTACTATTGGCTATCATATACTAAGCGTCACATACTATCTAGAGAACGGAGTTTTTGGTTTTGAATTTTTAAACTAAACATAAATAAATAAACAAATAAAAGAAAGCATAAAAATAAAAAATACAAAGCAGACAAATGAATGTACAATTTTAGGATCCAAAAACACAATCATGAGTTATTATCCAAACAACTTCCCTGAATTACGGTCTCTAGAGTTACTAAGTCGGTCACTGTATTAGATTAAATCCCCTCCCGAGGTGAGAAATCCGTAGATTAGTTGTTGAAACCAAAGTCCCCTCTAAATCTCTAACATCTAACTCCCAAGAGATCGTTAAGACCAATGACCTCACGTGAAACCTCAACTCTCCCGAGTTTTATTGTATCAAAGTGAGAATTATCCCTTTTCCAAGTCAATTATTTCGTCTCCCGAATGCTCTAATCAACTCTAACATGTATTCAAGATGTAGCTAATAAATCGAATATAGAAAACACAAGATAAATCAAATAACTACAAGACCTAACACAGAAAATCAATTAAATATCTTCACCAAAAATTCCATAAAAGATTTTACTCATAGAAAAAATAAAAACAACAATTAAAGTACAAAGACATGAAAAAATTGATAAAACCCAAGGTTGAATCTTCAATCTTCTCTTGCCTGGATTTGTAGAGCTCCGCTCCAATGGAAGATGGATGAATTATGTAACACCCCACTTTTTCGAACCCTAATTTTAGAGCCAAAAATTTAATTCCCTAATTTATTGTTAGAGTTTGTATACTAGAAATCACCTTTCGAGTGATTGAATACTGTTAAAACTCTTATTTTATTAAACAGATTATTTTTGTCATAATGTTGTTATATTTTACATTTAATGGATGTTAATTGCATATTTAAATGTATAAGTAATTTAACAAAGTCTAAGTCTTTGTTTTAGTAGACCGGTTGTGGGCGTCGTCCACTTTAAGGTAACACGGTCAGTTCTAAACAAAGAAAAAGAATAATTTGATAACCTAGATAGGCTTAGACTACCTATCGTGAAAGGTTGCAATGTCAGTCCGATTATTTCTAAGCCTTACCGAAATAAGATGACGTTGGTGTGGTATAGCACTGAATGGATCTAACAACAAGACAGTCTTTATGCTATCTACCGAAAGACGAGGTCTCGTAAATTATTTCTCAATCAATGTACGTTAGCATTGAGCATGTGTGGTATAGCACTGAACAGTCTTTATGCTATCTACCGAAAGACGAGGTCTTGTAAATTGTTATTTCTTAATAAATGTACGTTGGCATTGAGCAATACCTGTATTGATTATGCACTACTTTGACTTACCAAATGGTGCTGGTTTTTCGCAAACCAATAAGCTTGGTATATCGGGTAGTGGTGATTAATATCTATCTGCATTGCTAGGATTGCTATTATGTTGAATCAGTGCGCGTAGTTGAAGTCTCATTTGATAACATCCTCAAGAGAAGTTTGAAATAAGGTTTTATTATTCTGAACCTAGCTAGTTGGAAGTTTTATTACTCTATGAATAATAGCTAAGATATTCTTCTTGAGTCCTCTCTTGGAATAAATAAAATATATTTTAAACTTAAGTCCATAGGCATGACAATAATTAATTAATGGATGTTTCTATCTTAAGTTTTCGGAGATAAATAATTGAGTAATGAAAACCCGAAATACTTATAATTTCGGATTTGGATGGGGAGTGCAATATTACTTCTGTTGTGGTTGCTCATTAATATTCTAATTATAAGCTTATATTAAATTGGGTTTAGTTTAATTAGCAAAAAGCTAATTGGAGGAGCCCATATCCAAAACCTTCCATAGATCCTTGTTCGGTCCAATATGTGACTTATTATAAATAGGAGAGATAAATCAGACATGAAAAACACACTTATTTTTCTTCCAAAAATTCAACCCATCGTCTTCATAGAAAAGGGGCGATTTCTTCTCCCTCCGTGAGAGAAAGGATTTACATGTCTTTATTTAGAATCTAGTACAACTGGTGAGATCAGCCCACCTGTTGGGGTTTGGTGCCCCCTGCACAGCGGAAGACTTGTACAAAACAAATAGATGGGATACGGATCTATTTGACCCAGTCATGCGTTAATCAATTAAAGTATGTTAAGCAGGGCAATTGCATGCTAGAACGCAAATAATTCATTAACATCTTATTAATTCCAAGAGTGGACTTAGCAAGAAACATTTAAGCCTATCTAGGTTGTGAAATTCTTCTTTTTCTTTTGCAAAGCATTGCATAGATCTGACCGTGTTACCTTAAAGTGGACGACGCCCACAACCGGTCTACTAAGCAAAAGACTTAGACTTTGTTTGCTTCTTATACATTTAAATGTTTATAAAACATCTTATAAATGCACAAGCAAACACAATGTAATAATAATAGTGATTCTATTCGTGCGAGACTGCTCGAATAATACTGAATCGGGTTAAAAGTGGCCAAACCTAACAATCTCCCACTTATACTCAAAACATGCTTTCGAGTATACCCACTGCCAAAAACTCTCCCACTTATACTCAAAGTAGGTCTTTGTACTAGATATATCGAACTACCATTCATTTCACAAGGTGAAAGAAAAATCTGCTTGGTTGTTCTCTGATTATATCTTTTTCACCATAATGTCTTTGCTGCGTACTTGATCTTTAATTAATTTCATCCCCATATGTGATTGCTTAGCTTAATAAACTCGTGTGTCCCTTGAGTTAGCCTTCACTAGAGTAATAAAAAATAATACTCATAGGCATACTCAAACTTACGATTAAAGCTATTAGGAAGATATTCCTAAGGTAAACACATATTCAGAGGATGACTTACTCGATCACTGATTAGTCATAAAACTAAGACAGTGTAACCCCAAGGACATTACATGAATGACTGGTAAACTAGAATATAGTTACTAGTCTTTCTCAAGCACTAGGGTATATTCATTACCTCAATCAAAATCCTTTGCCATGGTTAATATGATATATACTTGCTATGCATAAGCACAACTAATATCAAACTTAGTACACATTATAGCATACATGAGACAACTATCTCCGAAACTAGTCTCATAATTCTTGATCTCACTAAGCGTCAAACGACACTTGACTAGAGACAAGACAATTCCATCTTGAGAGGTATAAACCTTTTCATGGAATTTCTAATGCTTAAATGTTCCAAGCAATGTGTAGATATAGGATTCCTAAGAGAATCTCAACATTCTTTCTAGCATCTTAAAAGGACTTAGATGCTAAGAATGTAATTAGTTTCTCTTAAATCATTTATCTTAAACTGGGTAGACAACCAGTTTCCTACGCCAGATGCCAATCTTAGTTGTTTGCAACTTTTGTAGATTTCATCATCGTAGAGTACCAATAATACCATATGTAATGCACTTTCAACTTCCTTGTGCTTACAACACTGTTAAGGACACAAGTCAAATTCCAAATATTTGACAATTTTGATAAAACACATATACTCTGATTTAGATGCTTGCCTAAGACCACGAAGGTCTATATAAGCTTCCAATCATGCGTTTCTTGCCCTTAATTACATATCCATTAGAATGTTCTAGTAGATGATTTCCTCAAGACTTCTATTTATAGAAGGTTGTCTTGACAATCATAATACATACATTCTAATTTATGTAAGTTCTAATAGACAATATGATCGAATAAATCCTGGCACAACGATAGCGAGAAGATAATTCTCTTTGGGCATAACCCATTGTCATTGTCTAGCCATTTGAGATCCACATTTACACTTGCAAAGATACTTGCTCCCACTGACTGACACAGCCTGTAGGTAGTATTGCAAGTCTTGTAAAACATGTTGTCTATCTTAGATTGTAATATGGAATCTATCACCTTTTCAAAGATGATTATCCAAATTAACCAATACTACATTGTAGTTAAAGGGATTATGTTCAAGTTAATCTAAGACTGAGTCTTACGACACTCTTAGACCCATGAACTTGTTGTGTTCCAGTGGAACGCTCCCACTACGATATGGTTCTTACAATCTTAGGTACTGAAGTTGATTTTATTAGTGCAAAAGTTTCTAATGGTATGACTTCTTGGTAATGTGGAAAATCCGATATCTCTCTCTTTATTTTGAGAGTTATCACGCTGTTAGGCTTGTAGTTCATCTCTTGATCTTCATACAAGAATTATATCTTTGAAGATTACAGAACTTATAACCTTACATCATTTGGGACAAACCTTAAAACATGCCTCAGTACTCAACTCCAATTTCTTGGACACTTTTCCAACACGTGTTGGAACAACATTACACCTTGAGATGTGCTAGACTAGAGACGCTCTAGTCCACAACTCGTGTTTTGTAGAAGGTACTGATGTTGGTAGTTTCTTTAATGTTTATCCCATCAATGATAAGATTTTAATGAGTACAACTCATCACATAATCAAACTTGTCTTAGAAAGACTTCGATTCCTTCTTACATAACTATCTCATTCATTAGATGAATGCTTGGATTCGTTAATGGAGATTAGACTCCCACTACTGATCATAACCCTTTGCTCGTCTCCTTATGGTGTAAACCATTGAGACTTGCTAGTCTTTCTATGTTGCACTTCTATAAGTATTCTGAATCTCTTGAAAAATCAAATGATTCTAACTCATAGTGCATCAAATAGACTTTCTCAACTCTCAAGCTATTTAACGAAATGTTAAAATCTTGATAGTCTAGATCAGTTCGAACAATTTCTAAGTATTTTCTTGGCCTTAAGGCTAAGAGCCATAAATACTTTATCATTCAATGATTAAGAAGTTGATGTGTTGTTGAATACTCAACCTTGTCGCACTTATATTATTTTAATACTATGATGCCTTAAGCATCAACCATAAAACAATAGTTGAGCATTAATAGCTCCCACTGCAACAAAAACCTAACTGGATCAAGATCTCTTACTTAGAAGTTGCATTGTCATGTAAGTCATTGTCCTTCTATAAAATAGGTCAATCCAACTCACAAAGCATCTTTTCTCGCTTTAAACAAACTTCGATGACAATCCAGGCTCTCCCATTTCCATATCTAGTCTTTTGTTCAAATGAACTAGGACTTAAGAAAAATGCAGCCTTTATGAATTCGTCATCTATCATGTTACTTTCCTCTAACAGTAATATAACGACTATTATTCTGAAGATTTTCTACTTTTCAGTTAAACCTTCTTGTAGTCATTTCTTATTACTTTAGGCGATGACTTGTGTCAGAAACTATTTGAGTGATCAAAAGATCCTCAAAACATTCTGTCACTCTAGGATATTCCAATCGAATCATCTTGACAGATTCTATTGATATCCATCTTTCATCGTCATTAACCAAGACTTGTCGAGCTACTTAAAGGAAAATAGCTTGACCTTATTCCTCAAAGAGCTTGTCAAGTACATGCATAATGCATTCTCGAACATTCTTCGTGGAATTATGTCGAGGAAATGGAGGACATGAATCATTGAGTATAAACTCAAGGTTTTCAGCGATGAGAAACTTATCCATTTTCGTTTCCGGTCTACATAATTTAGGCATTCGAGTTTTCTTTCTTTAAGGATCGCAGACAAATATTAAATGACATAATGAAGATTTGGCAAATAAACTTATTATCACATACTCATGCTCAATACATAATCACAAATAACCACAAAACAATTATGTATCTTACAACAGCAAAATTAATAAATTGTATCCTCCAAAGGAGGTTAATACGCATTAAAATTTTGACAATTTTACTGGTCACAACACCGACGAATAGTCCAGAGACCACAAGACATGGCATGGCCGCCTAATGTTGCCTAAGCACGACCATCAGATTTAGCATTACAGAATTTTATTTCTACAACACACTCCCATGACAATGTTCATGTGCTGATAACAAAACCAAGCTATCTCATAAATTCTGATTGAACCCTGAAACTCGCAGTTCCTTAGGATTATTGTCCCTACAAAGCAGGTGGCAATAATATTGGGAACCACTTTCTAGTTCATTCTATTTATTGTGTGAGAAGTCCGCCCTTATGAACTTACTGTTTTCGTAGGATTATTGTCCCTACAAAGCAGGTGGCAATAATATTAGAAAATCAGCTTCACAAAATTTGGCAGTCCAACCGATGGAGACCGTATACAACGCACTTGTTGTAATCATCACTTAGATATTTTTATATGATTTTTGCATAATTATCACATCAGCAGATAAAGCAGATAATCCACTTAAAATAGATATTTTTATATAGTTTTTTGCATAATTATCGATATTATTTAATCTAGTCAATGGAGAATCAATTAAATAATTAAGTTTTATATTGGATCATAATTATCCAATTACTGATAGGATTTATCAAGATAGAGTTAACTATCTAAATCCATTTAGGATTATTCAAGATTTTATTTCGATAAAATCAAATCCTACAATTCAAGATAACGTTGATCTAGGATTATCATTATTTAAATCGTATTAGGATATTACTAGATAGAAACATTTCCATCATAATTCTTAAGATAAATAAAATCCAATCAACCAAGATTTATACAAATCTTGATTCTATTAAGAATTGACATCCATAATATATCAAACATTACTTATGATTTCTTAGATAAATAAATTCATTTAAATCCAATTAAATAAGGATTTTCTTATATATCATCTTTATCCTAATCTATCTAGAATATAAATCCAAAAGATAAGGATAACTTGGATTAATACTTATTTTAATCCATCTAAGATTTGTCTTAATAGAATTAAATCTATTCAAATCCATAGGATAAAATAAATTAACATAAATGTTTATCCTAATTCATCTAGGATTTATCTTGGATTAAATCCATATAAATCCATAGAATACGATAATATTATATTATAATTATTCAAATCTATCCAAGATTTATCTAGGAACAAATCCATATAAATCTATAAGATAAGAATAAAATATTATATTATCACTATCCAAATCCATCTCTAGAGTTTATCTATGAATAAATTCATATAAACTCATAGGATAAGAATAAAATAATATTATCATTATCTAAATCCAACTAGGATTCGTCTAGGAATAAATCCATATAAATCCATAGAACTAGGATTCGTCTAGGAATAAATCCATATAAATCCATAGGATATAGATAAAAGTTAGATTATTATTTTCCAAATATAACTAGGATTCAACTCGGAATAAAATCCATATGAATCCATAAATAAGAAAAAATCTAATTAATCCATGATTTAATTCATAATTAAATCTCATATAATATACAAAATCTACAAAAGATATATTCAAATCTTATTTTCAAATTGATTCTAAGGGTTAGGAAACCCTAGTTTAAATTTGGAAAGCGAAGTAACAAGAACGGGATGTTGCGCATAGGAAAACCCTAATCTTGCGCCGTCGTACTCCCACTCAAACTTCGCCGCTGCTGCCTGCGTGACAACGTCGCTGCTGCGTCGAACTCGTCACCGCTGCATCGCCTCTGCTCGCTGATCACCTGCCCAGTGTCACAGCTAGCCGTTCGAGTCGCTGCGTTGTCGCAGCTTGCTGCCAGCACCCAGTCGAGACAGCCCCAGCCCGAGGGCCCGGGCATCCCTCTCTCCGGTCTCCACTGCTGCCACAACGGACTGCTGCAGCTTCTCCTCCGGCGAATCTTGTGGATGCGCCAGCAGCGCTCCTGGGCAGCTTGCTGTCACGCCCAGCCTGCCACAGTGCTGCTGAGTCTCTTCCACCTAACTGATCTTCCCTTACCGCAATTAGCTAGAATACATCCCAGCCATCCCCGAGAATCAAAACGAGGAATCAATCCATTCATGAAGGGACTTGTTTTCTACCGTCCAAGAGAAGTCCATACTTGCGGCTCTCAATATTAAATCCATGACATGGTTGAGATTAATTAAAAAGTTGGGTGTTAAGAATTGATTCTGGACAAATAATTCTCCCAATTCGTTGAATTTGGGCGGATCACGCAGCTATCGGCGAAAATATCTAGCTTTTCGAGTTATGCATATTATAAATGATATAACAAGCAACGAAAAACACATACGTTCATGCAACTCACATAACATGAAATTAATCCATATGATCAGAGCCAAAAACCTGGCTCTGATACCAATTGTTGGGGTTTGGTGCCCCTTGCACAGCGGAAGACTTGTACAAAACAAATAAATCAGATACAGATCTATTTGACGGATTATGCGATTAATCAATTCACATGTTTATTAAACAGATAATTGCATGCTAGAACGCAAATAATTCATGCTTAGAAAATATAAATCCTAAACACGATTTCTACGGTTTAGGGTTACCGATTTGATTCTCCAAAGAATCGACGATTGATCGCGCCTTCTCCACATGATGATCTTCGATATCAGGGTGGGTTGATCTTATCAAAATACTAGGACTTAAATAAAAGAGACAGAAAAAATGATTTCACGGAGGAGAGCTGGAGAGAAAAAATCATCCCCTTCTCTGTGATGGAGTGGACGAAAATTTTAAGAAAATAATAATGTGTCTTTTCTGTCTCCTTTATTCTCCTATTTATATTAAGTTCATTTTGGGCCCAGACAGGGATCTATGGAAGGTTTTGGATATGGGCTCCCCCAATTAGCTTTTTACTAATTAAATTGAACCCACAATTTAATACAAGCTTATATTGGAATATTACGAGCAGCCACTACAGAAGTAATATTGAACTCTCCCCATCCAAATACGAAATTACAAGTAATCCGGGTTTCCACTTTGTTTATTATTTATTTCTCGCACTTAAGACATAAATGTCCATTAATTAATTAATGTCTGCTATGGACTTAATTAATTAACATCTTATTAATTCCAAGAGTAGACTTAACAAGAAACATTTATTTATTATTCATAGAGCGATAAAACTCCAACTGGCCAGTTTTTCGAATAATAAAACCTTGTTCGAGCTCCTCTTGAGGACATTATCAAACGAGACTCACCTCGCGCACGTTTCAACATAATAACAATCCTAGAACCGCTAGATATTAATCACCACTACCCAATATATCAGGATTATTGGGTTGCGAAAAACCCGCACCATTTGATAAGTCAAAGTAGTGCATAATCAATACCGTATGCTCAATGTTAACATATGTAGATTAAGAAATAGTATTTTATCAAGACCTAGTCTTTCAGTAGATAGCATAAAGACATGTCTTGTTGTTAGATCCGTTCAGTGCTATACCACACTAATGTCATCTTATTTCAGTAAGGCTTAGAAATATGCGGACTGACATTGCAATCTTTCACAATAGGTAGTCTAAGCCTATCAAGGTTGGGAAATTCTTCTTTTTCTTTTGCAAAGCATTGTATAGATCTGACCGTGTTACCTTAAAGTGGACGCCGCCCACAACCGGTCTACTAAGCAAAAGACTTAGACTTTGTTTGCTTCTTATACATTTTTTTTTTATCAAACACCTTTACGGTGGAGGGTTAAGAAGGACCCTCATCCCCTATATATCATCAGAACCAGAATGTTTACAACGAAACTATCCCAAAAGTGAATAGTCCGACACGAAACAAGCTATCAAAAACTCTATTACATTATCATCTCTATAACCCGAAACTAAAAGATCAGCCATTAAAATCAGGCTAGGAGGCTGAAAGCCAACCATATCAAAACCGAAAGTTTGGAAGACCAAGTTGATCCAATCGACATAATGCCTTGACTCGTGCAGGAGCCGAGGAACCTGTATAAAATAACCTGTTCTCTCGAATGCAGACCGACCCCTGCAAGGAAATCAGCAGCTTTATTACCTTCCCGAAAGATATGCGACACTTTCCATTCCAAACCTATCAGTTCCTTCCTGATCCTCAAAAGATCTGTGCAGATTTCCACCGGACCGAGCTGTCCAGAAGCCAACCATCTCACCATCAAATCCGCATCAGATTCGATCCAGATCCTGCTACCGTGCTGCTTGACCAGCAACACTCCAAGGAGTAAGGCCGCAGCCTCCGCCTCCACCCCTGAGTTCCCCTCAGTACCTGCAGAAAAAGCAGCAATGATATCACCCTTAAAATTTCTCAAAACACCCCCTCCACCAGCCCTTTGAAGCGACTGAGAGAAGGCTCCATCAACGTTGAGTTTGAGCCACCCCTCATCCGGTGGTCTCCACTGAACCCTCCCAACTGCCCTCCTACGCACCCCACAAGCTTCACCACCCATCACATCCAGTTGCGGGCTACAATTCTTCCAATGAACAGGGCCTAGTATCTTAGCCAAAACCAGATTCCTTAGCTGGGCATTAATCTTCTTAACCACATTCGCAACTTCAAAAGACTTTTCCCTATGCACGTTTTCGTTTCTTTCCAACCAAATGAACCAAAAAACCAAACACAGTATAATGGTACAAAGGTGTTCCCCAGATCAATGTCCCAGATGGCGTTGCCACCATCTAAACCTTAATTCTATGTTATCTCCTACCTCCACAAAAGGCGGTACCTGGGGAAACCACCTCGAAAAGTGATGCCACACTCTTCTAGCTGCCTCCCCATTCACAAACAAATGTAATCGAGATTCCATCTGAGGCTTAACACAACATCTACATTTTGAGGCTAGAGAAATTCCCCTCCATTGCATCTTTGTATCCACCGGAACACGGTTGGCTAAGAGTCGCCATAGAAACATCGAAATAGATAATCCAATGCTTCTGCCCCAAATCATTTCATAAATCAGTCTCTTCCCCGCTCTTTTCCTTACCAAATCCCAAGCCGAGGCTGTTGAGAAATCCCCATTACCAGATCGCTTCCAACGGCCCCGGTCTCTAGCTCCCCTATCAAAGGGGATTTGAAGAATTTTCTCAGCAATCTCCTCCGGCAAACCCTCTTCCTCCACCAACAACCTCACCCTCATTTCATCCCACTGGTCCTCCCACCATAGCTCACTAACTTTCAGAGAAGGACAAGAAGGCGTAAAACTGCATAGGCTTGCAAGGGGCGAGTTTAGAACCCATGAATCATACCAAACACTGATGTTGCCATTCCCTAACACCCAGCGGACCTGTTCCCGACAAATATCTCCCACCTTGAAAAGCCTCCACGTAGGGCTGAACCTATTTGATCTGTACAACACCAAAGGAAACGAATATGAGCAATATTTCTGATACATATATTGAGCCCAAAGGGAATCTAGCTCTCTAAACCTCCACCACAGCTTGATGCTAAAGGCCTCCACTGAATCTGCTAAGCTACGGATACCCAAGCCCCCCTCAGAAGTGGGAAGGCACACTCTCTGCCACTTAATCCAATGAGTCTTGTTTGAGGAATAACACGACCCCCACAAGAATCTGGCCATTACTTGCTCTATCAGCTTCAAGGCCCCCTTTGTAGGATCCAATACCTGGAAAATATGAATTGGGAGGGCTCCAAGCACGCTCCTTATTAAAGTCAGCCTCCCCCCAAACGATAAGTGTCTGTGGCCCCAGCTGTGAATTCTCGCAGATATTCTTTCTCTAGTAAACATAAACAAACTTGTCTTCTTTGGTCCCTTAAAGATCGGAACACCAAGGTATAGAAAAGGGAAACATCCTTGTTGAAAGCTACTCACCTCTTTCACTTCTTCTGCCCAATCGAGATGCTTCTTATCAAGATAGAAGCAGCTCTTCTCCACATTGACCTTCTGTCCCGAGACTTCCATGTAGTGATTTAAACAATCTTTCACTTCTAAAATAGCCAATCTTTGAGCCTGCGAGAAGATAATAATATCATCTGCATAAGCCAAGTGAGATATCCCCATAGTATATCTTGCCGTGCGGTACATCATCTCCTTACGTCCCAGAATGAGGCGATCAAGCAACCTCGACAAATAGTCAGCAGCCAAGGCAAAAAGAGAGGGAGATATTGGATCCCCTTGTCTAAGTCCTCGTGATGATTTAAAGAAACCAGCCCCACTCCCATTATTAAGGATCGAGAACCAACATGGAGAAATGCAATTTTCAATGAATTTTACCCATCTGTCAGAGAAGCCCATTTTCTTTAAAATTTTGAGCAAGAACGGCCACTGGACTCGGTCATAAGCTTTCTCCATGTCCAGCTTTAGAACCATATTAGGAGAAGTCACACCTTTCCAAATTTCATGGAACAATTCTTTAGCCAGTAACACATTATCACTAAGCAGCCGCCCTTTAATAAAGCCACTTTGATTAGGAGCTATGATCAGGGGTAAAAGAGGCGCCAACCTTGAGGCCAATAGCTTAGATATAATCTTATTCATAACGTTACACAAGCTAATTGGCCTAAACTCAGCCCATTTTGAGGGATTTTCCTTCTTTGGAATCAAAACAATTAAGGTAGCTGCAATACCTCTTGGAATTTGAGAGCCCGCAAAAAAGTCCAATACTGCCGACACCACATCAGCTCCTATGATCTCCCAACACGCTTGGAAGAAAAGGCCCGAATACCCATCTGGACCTGCTGCACTCTCTGCATTGATGCTGAAAACAACCTTCCTTATCTCTTCTGTCGAAGGAGCCTTCTCCAACAATTCCATGTTCACATGAGAGGGGAGAGTGGAGAGAATCCCCAAATCTGGTTCTCCCAGAGTTCCTACATCATCAGAAAGAAGACCTTTAAAGTAGTTTTCTGCTGAGCTTCTAATATCTGCATCCTCAGTAAGGGTCTGATCTCCATCCACTATCGATAGGATTCTTGATTTTACCCGTTTTTGCTTTACCCAACCTTGAAAAAATTTTGAATTCCTGTCTCCCTCTGCAACCCATTTCAATGTCGCCTTCTGCCACCAATAGTCATCTTCTATCTTTAATCTTAAAATGTATTCTGCAGCAGATTTGTTCATTTCAGATCGGAACTCAGGAGTCGGGTTCTGCTCATATCTTTCAAGTGCTTCCTTAGCCTCTTGTTCGGCTTTTTTAAGCCTTTCAAAAATATTACCAAAGACCACACGATTCCAAATTCTCAAGCTGCTCTTAAGTCGACTGAGTTTGATTTGAACATTAATTAAACCACTAGTACCTGTTTCCTCCCTCCAGCACCTTTCCACTTCCGCAAGAAACAAGTGATGCCGTATCCACATATTTTGGAACCGAAATGATGGCTTAGTCCGAGAGCCCAGGACCAAAAGAGGGCAATGATCAGATAGAATTCTAGGGAGATTTGTAACCCTAGATGATTCAAAAATATTCGCCCACCCCTCACCAATAAGGATTCTGTCCAACCTTTCAAAAGTGTCCCCCCTTGCCCATGTAAATTTAGGGCCATCCGCCCCCAAATCAAGAAGCTGACAATCACTAATTGCCTCTGCAAAATCTACCATTTCTCTTACTTTCCTTCTCTGCAACCTCACACTTCCCTGCCTTTCCTCCTTAGATCAAAGATATTGAAGTCACCACCCACCAACCAAGGAAGGCCATCTAACTCCGCCGCAAGTTCCCTAAGTTTAGTCCACATTCCCTCTCTTCCCTCTTTAGAACATTTCCCATATGCCACTGAGATGTACTCCCTCCGTCCCAGAGAAGTTGGCATACTTTGAAAATGGCACGGGATTTTAGGAGGTTTTGTTTTGTGTGTTAAATGGAGAGAGAAAATATAATTTTTATATTCATGTGAGAGAGAACTTTTTCCAAAAAGGGAAATGTGACATCTTTTGTGGGACAAACTAAAAAGGAAAGTGTGCCAACTTCTCTGGGACGGAGGGAGTATATAGGAGCAGGAAGAGCAGGAGTAAGAAATCTGCCATGAAAAATCTGCTCCGTGTCATCCCAATTATCCACCTCAAAGCCCTCAGCAACAAAGACCCATATCTGGCCATTACAATTCGATCCCTTGAATCTTAAACCAAAGACCTTGCTGAAAAAATCAGGTCTCGGCTTGATTAAAGGCTCGATGATTGCCAGAACTGAAATTCTATTATCTCTTACCATTCTCTTGATGATACTTTGGGTGTTAACATTAGCCACACCCCGGGCATTCCAAATCAAAATATTAAGCGACATAAGAAACCGAAGTCCCCTCACTCCTCCTACCTTTCTTTGACACATTTTTCTCCTCAATCTTTAACAAATCCGAAGCAGCTCCCCTTTTTTCCACCCCCTGATCCAGCTGCATTTCAGATTCACTTTCCATATCATCCTCCTCATCCCATTCTCTTTCATCGTCATACTCTTCAGTATCAAAATCCCCATTAGGAAGCATTTTTAAGTATTTAGGCTTAGAGGAAAGGTTTCGAGCTAAGTCCCCCAAAGAAGCTTCATTCGAGTCCATTGCAAAAGAGGACAGAACCGAGAACCTATTAGCAGAGGAAAGCAAGGAGAGATGCTCTCGTCCCCCACTCCGACCTCCCCCACCATCCGAAACCCCCACACCACCACAAGATTCTGGCACAGATGCCAAAGATTCCATCGGATCACCTGCCGAACCACCCCGCAAAGGACCAAAACCACCCAGCCCCCCAGACCCAGAGGAACCCGCCGGCGCGCCTGCAATGCCCCCCTTCCCCTGCCTTCCCCGTCTTTTCCTTTGCAGCTGAAAACCCCCTCCCAACACAGCCTCCTCCGGGCCCTGAACCACCACATCTCCAGCCTCTCCACCGGAATTTAAAACCCCAGCAGAACCCAGCACATCACCCTCAGCCGAGGCCCCCAACCCTACAACAACCCCACCCTCCTGACGAAATTTCAAGCCAGCCTGACTATCAAAAGATCTTCGAACCGGTTTCTCCCCTTTACCATTCGCGTAGCACACATCACTAGAATGCCCCACATGCTTACATTCCTGGCAATACAGCGGAATACAGTCCCATCTTACTAATTGTCTCATCTCCCTTCCCTGCATATTTAGGATTTTCTCTTGAACTTGTGTCTTGGATATGTCTATCTCAATACATAACCTAGCAAAGGACAATCTAGATCGCGAAATTGTTGCATGATCTACCTGCAAAGGAACACCAAGAAGACCACCAATTGCAAATAGAGCAGATTTTTCAAACAAGTGAATGGGTAGCCCAATTAGATTACACCACACCGCCACAATAGGTGATTCGAAGAATGAATCAAAATCCGTTGTCCACTTAAATACTCTCATGGGGTGACGATCCACAAACCATACCGGCATCCCATTAAGCCCATTTAGCAATTTAGCATAGTCGTCAATTAAAGAAAACTGAACCAATACATGCTTAGCATTTATATATTTCCATGTAAACTCACCCTTGAATTTCATGCCCATGAAAGCTTTCTGAATCTGAAATGACGAGGGTATGGAGTGAGAAAACTTTCCTACAATCGCAAATCCCATCTTCTCGGCTAGATAGGAAGTCTCTTCACTTGAGAATTGGATCGAAGGAAGCCCACAGGATTCACCCATCATACCCATTTTCCTGATCTTTTCTGGCTCAAAACTCACCGGAAGATTCCCCCATGTATGCCCACCATCTGACAAAGTGGCCTTGTAGTTCCTTACTCCTGACCATCTGTTCCCATTTGCTTTAGCACTTGTGCCTTCCTTGTTACCATTAGAGTTCACCTTAGCCTGATCAATCACCCTATGCATCTCATTACTCACTACACTTTTGTTCCTCTCCTTATCTTTAGCAGTTCTAAGGTTCTCTTTGCTTAACGGGGGAAACTCCTCATTTGTAATCCCTCCAGAATTCTCCTCCGACCCCATTTCTAACATATGACAATCTTCCCCTACTTTTTCAACACAAACAGAGGCAGCTTGATTACCAACAAAAGCCATCTCCTGCAAAGGTTGTGCAGAGATTAAATCCAGCGCAAGATCAGACGAAAGACCCATAACACTCACATCCGGATTCCCTTCCAAAACAGAGCAGTCATTCCCCACCCCTTTCTCCAATCTTTCCCGAACAAAACGAGACCCTAAACCTGCCGGACTTTGATCAAACGAGCCACCAGCAACCCCTACAGCCCTCCCAATACCATCCTCAGCCACAACCTTCTCCGATACTCCCTCACCAAGAACGGCACCCACCACCATCTCCCCATCACCGCAACCCACCAGAGAAATCCCGACCTCCAGCAGACCCTCGCCATAACTTCCTCCAACACCCTCTTCAGAACCCCCAATATCAGGCGATTCCGGGATGACCGCTAGAACCAACTCTCCCCTTTTCCCAGCCCCTCTCGAACCCTTACCCACCTTGGCAGCAGCCCCATCGATCCCAACCAACCCAGTCTGTCTCAAAGCCCTTCCTCTTAAACCCCCCTTCCTCATTTCTGCCATTCTCAAAAGAGGCGATTTAGGGCACGATTTCGCCCGTCTTCCGCGGGGAACCGCCGATCGAGTCAATTTCCTCGCCGAACGCCTATAGACCGTCGATTCCGAGCCCCCATCATCGACAACAGCCTCCAATTTCACCTCAGCACCAACGCCACTCACAGAAGACTCCTCCACCAACTCCGCCATTCCCGCCCAACCTTACTCGTTGACGCAGCACCCTCTCCCCACCAGCAACCAGCAATCGGAAAGAGGGCAGAGAAACGACGAGAAAAAACAAGCCAAAACAAGGAGAAAACAAGCCAGAATCCGTCGCCCAACACTATGTGAAAATCTCACACAGTGAAGGTGAAAAGGAGAGCATTTTTTTAGTTTATGCAGATCTGTTTAGTTCTTCGTTGTTTACGCATTGATTTGACTTAAAATTAGTTGTTCTGTTCTGATTTCATTCATGATTGATTTTCTTATGAGTTTTACACAATTTGGTTGTAGAAGATGATGTCGCTGTTAGTTTGTACGAGAGTTAGTTATTCTGCCAGCTTTTCGTTCGTACCTTGCTTTTTCAGTCATGGTCCCCACAGTCAGTTTGTTTCCTAGGTCTAGGTAAGTAGAGCAGTTTTCTTAGATCAAGTGTTGAGCAGTTAATTTCCTTTGCAACGTTCTCTTATAATTCCGCCTAGGTCTAGCTGTTAGCTTAGGAGTTTTAAAGATTCCCAAGTCAAGTTTAGTTTTTTTTCCTCAACCCAAAAAAAATGCGTGGCAGCAGCCAACCCCAAAAACACACCTAAATCCTTGAACATGAGTATTACGCATCCTTCTCTGTGGGATCGATCCCTACTTCCCTATACTAGGTTTAGTAAAGTGGTTGAGGGTTTTTTTTTGAAAGAAGTGCTCTGTGTGTCCGACGACCGGGATTTCTTGCGACTAACGAGTTCCTAGACCGCGTGATCTAGTGGATTTGCTGGATCTAGGGAGCCTGTTATTTCATTTTGAACACATTGTACGCAATTACTAGAGAGACACCTTTTCAACCAGGTAAAACTTCAAATACCCTTAGTAATGATGTAAATATTGTGAATATTTAGTAATTTAACTTAAGTTCAGTAGAAAAAAATACCAAAAAGATTTTCGGATCTTAAATATTAATTTGGAGTCCGTACTGACCACGAAGATACCATTAGGTGAAACTCTGAATTATATTTAAGAGCTATTTATTTGCTTTATTTCTATTTTTAGCTAGTTGAGAGGGAGGTATAGAGTGAAATTTGAATTTTGGTGCGTGTTGCAGCTTTGCAGGCGAGTGCAGAGACTGGGAGGGCGCGTGGAGCAGAGACATGACAGGGGACGTCCAATCAACTGCGAGAACGCCCAACCGCCTCCCACCCGAAGCGTCGCAACCTGACAACCGCTTACAACCGGTCAAAACCCTCAATTGCCCACCCCACTATAAAATACCCCACCGCCTACTCCCCTTCACTTTACAAACCCTTACCTGCATTCTCTCACCCACAACCACCACCCCACTCCGAAAACTACCACCCCACTACGAAAACCACCGTGAATCACTACCGGAAAAAGAGAACCACCACCGATACAGACCATGGCGAAGAGTAAAGCAACCAACAACCCAGCACCCAACACCGGCGACACAAATTCCGGCAATGGTTCCTTTAGACGCACTGGCAACGTATCTAAGGCAACAAGACCCGAACAAAGATTGGACAGCGACCCTGGCCGGATTTAGCCTGACAAGGAATCTACATCTACCATCACCACCAGATCAGGATTGAGGACGGAGGATCCATTCCCGTTCGAGTCAGAAAGTGAAAAGGAGTGGAATTCGTCGACAGAGGAGAACCCAGGGTCATCAACAGAACCAGAGCATTCCGAGACCGAGGAGGAGAAGGACCCAGATATGGCTCATCTGCTAGATCCCGATACGGAAATAGGGTCGCTCACCGCACATCTTGACGGTGAACCCGCTCATGCTATAGTCTCGAACCAACAACGGAGGTCGATCGATATCAAGACAAATGTACTTGGAGTTTCTGCCTACTTTCTCTGGGCGAAGGAACGAATGCCCCTATGAATTTTTGAACGAGTTCAGTAAACTATGCAGCATTCAAAAGCGACCCAACGAGGCAACAGAGGAGGACTACCGTCTTCGAACAATTCCGTTTGCTCTCAAAGGGGAGGCGAACACTTGGCTGCTAAGGCTTCCACCGGACTCGATCAACACGTGGAAGGATTTTAAATTGGAATTTCTAGATTACTTTTTTCCATCCAACAAGACGAATGCCTTGAAGAAGGAGATTCAGGAGTGCAAACAAGAATACGATGAGTCTCTGAGTTCTTATTGGTCCCGTTTCAAGGGGCTGTTGGATGCTTGTTCGAACCACAGGATGATAGAAGCGGAGACTTACTATCTGTTCTACGAAGGTGCAAACCCTGAATCAAAGGACTTGATGAACTCCTCGAGCGGGGGAAATTTTACCAAGAATAAGGCAAGTGAAGCTCGGGAAACCTTGGGGAGACTGATCGAGGCAAAGAAGGCCTATGATAACCCACGAAGCATATTGAGGAGAGGATCAGCTAATGCAGTGATGGATCAAGAAGACAAGAAGGTGGAAGATATGATCGATAAACTGGAAAAGGCCTTGCTAAATGCAATTGAGAAATACAATCCGCATGCTCCAGTGGAAATTGAGAAACCCCCTGGTCAAGAGGAAAGGCAACTTCAACCATACTACAGTCAGCCCTGCGAAGTGGAGTGTCAAGCTCAAGCAAATTCGATGGGAAGTTGGAATCCCGATGGAAGTTGGAATCAAGGAAGACAGAGGGACGCTCCATGGAGGACTCACCCAAACTTCAGATGGACTGACCATGATCAAGGCCAACCACCTCCACTTCAGCTCACGAATTATGCACACCCTCCGGAGAGTCATCCAACTGGTCGTGGGAAAGGTCAAGAGGGACAATTGCAGCTGGGGTACAGGAATCAGGACCAAACTAATTGGGGAAACAGAAATCAGAACAATCCAGGGAGTTCCTATGTGCCACCTCATCAGAGAAATAATCAAGGACACTACTAGAATTCCCAACCAAATCATCAAGGGAATCAAGGGTCTAGTAGCCAGTACAATAACCATCAGGGAAATCAAGGGTCGAACAACCGTACAACAATCATCAAGGCAACTTTCGTCAGAACCAAAGTCAAGGTAACCTACACTCCAACAATGACATGGTGCACAAGTTACAAGATGCTCAGTCTGAACATAAAGCCGCCATGGACATGATGGCGAAACAACTTTCCCAGATCGCAGTTTCCTTGAATGAGATGCGAGGGAATGAAGGAAAACTTCCTGCTACCGTCAAACCGCCGGACCGAGCAAACATTAGTCAAATCACCTTGAGGTCTGGGCGGGGTTATGAAGGGCCGACGTTGGAAACTGATGAGGAAGTGCCTATGCAAGCTAATGAAGGGAAACAGAGTCAGCAACATCAAGAGGAAGGCGCTAGACCGAGGGAGATCCTTGTTCAGGGAGACCTCCAGAAGGGAGATTTAGGGGGATCCCTACCTCGATCGAGGGACCCGTTCTTCCTAGACCCCGAACCTGAGGAAGTGAGTAAGGAAGGAAACAAGGGAGTTGATGAAACCCAGGCTGGGACTTCCACAAATGCAGTAAAGCGAGCAAAACCATTTCCATATCGTGGGGAGGCGAAGAAGAAAAAGGATGATACAGAGGATCTCATGGAGATTTTCAGCAAGTTGGAAATCAACCTGCCATTCTTGCAAGCCTTGAAAATGCCCGCCTTCAGTAAGTTTATCAAGGAGTTTATTGCAGGGAAGACCAAGCCAGATGGGAAGATTGTGATCGGGGAGACTGTGTCTGCTGTGATACAAAAAAGAAGGATGCCCTCAAAATGCACCGACCCAGGTATGTTTACATTACCCATCTCTCTAGGGGATATCAAGGTTGAGCATGCTATGTGTGATCTAGGGGCGTCAATAAATGTTTTACCACTTTCGATCTATAAGAAGTTGACTGGGGTAAGAATGGTTGCTACCAAGGTAGTGATCCAGTTAGCAGATAGAACTTGCATTTGCCCTGAAGGAGTGTTGGAAAATGTTATAGTCAAGGTGCATGATTTTCTATATCCTGCTGATTTTTATGTGATCAAGATGAATGATAATGAGTCTGCTGAGTCCAGTGGGGTACTTTTAGGGAGACCATTTTTGCGTACTGCTAAGACCATTATCGATGTTTTTGATGGAACAATTTGCTTGGACTATAATGGGGAAAAATATACCTTTAGCATAGATGAGGGGATGAAAAGACCTTTAGATGTTGAGAATCTCTATGTTATTGATGTTATTAACCCTTTAGTCCAAGAATATCTTGAGACAGAATTGATACAGGAACAAATCGACAACTCGGAGTTGAGCCATTCGATTGATAGGGAAGTTGTAGGATGGTGTGCAGCAATGAACACAGCAGAATTAACAGATGAAGAACTCACAGAGGCCATTATGGAATTCTGCAGAAGCCCTGAATCAGCTAGATCTAAGGGATCAGCTTATGTGGCTAGTCTGGAAAAATCTCCTGGGTCTGGGAAGGAAACCTTACCAGAAATTGCAGACAAAAATCCCTTGCCCCAGGAGACGAATGGAACAAAAAAGGAGCTGAAGACACTTCCACCAGGCCTCAAGTACGCTTACTTGGAGGAGGATGAGACATTTCCAGTAATAGTCAACAACAACTTGACCAAGGAGCAAGAGAAGGAGTTATTGGAGGTCATCAAAAGAAACAAGAAAGCAATAGGATGGACTCTCTCAGATTTGGTAGGAATAAGTCCGGATCTTTGTATGCACCACATTCGTTTAGAAGAAAGTGCGAAGGCTCATCGAGATGCACAACGGAAGCTGAACCCGAACATGCGAGAGGAGGTCCTAAAGGAGGTATTGAAATTGCTTGCTCTAGGGATCATCTACTCCATTCCTGACAGCGAGTGGGTCAGTCCTGTTCATATGGTACCAAAAAAATCAGGAATACAGGTTGTCAAGAATGAGAAGAATGAATTGGTACCCACCAGATTAGTGACAGGATGGAGGATGTGCATCGACTACAGGAAGTTGAACGAAGCCACAAAGAATCATTGATCAGATGCTGGAAAGACTGGCAGGCAAACAGTATTTTTGTTTCCTTGATGGATACAGCGGCTACTTCCAGATCTACGTTAACCCAGAGGACCAAGGGAAAACCACATTCACGTGCCCTTTTGGTACATATGCATACCGAAGAATGCCGTTTGGATTGTGTAATGCACCAGGAACTTTCCAACGGTGTATGATGAGCATTTTCTCGGATCTGTTGGAAGTATGCATTGAGATATTCATGGACGATTTCACTGTATATGGGAACTCATTTGATACTTGTTTAGCCAGCCTTGATCTAGTGTTACAGAGATGCCAAGAGAAGCATTTAGTGTTGAATTTCGAGAAGTGCCACTTCATGGTGACTGAAGGCATTGTCCTGGGTCACGTGGTTTCTGAGAGGGGTATTCAAGTAGACAAGGCAAAGGTGGATGTGATATCAAAATTACCATACCCTACGAATCAAAAAGAGGTGAGAGGTTTCCTAGGCCATGCAGGGTTCTATAGGAGGTTTATCAAGGATTTTGCAAAAATCGCGCAACCACTCACTCGGTTGTTACATAATGATGTGGAGTTCGTCTTTGACGAAGGATGCGAAAGGGCGTTCCAGTTGCTTAAAGATAGGTTAATATCAGCACCAATTATCAGGGCACCAGACTGGAGCCATCCTTTCGAGATAATGTGTGATGCGAGCGATTTCGCTGTGGGAGCTGTCCTAGGACAGAAAATTGATGGAAAAAGCTATGTGATCTTCTATGCTTCCAAGACGCTGAATCAGGCTCAGAAAAATTATGACACCACGGAGAAGGAAATGTTGGCTGTCGTATACGCGTTTGAAAAATTCCGACCCTATCTCCTTGGGTCGAGGGTTATAGTCTTCACGGATCACGCGGCGATTAAGTACTTGCTCACATAATAATCAGATCTATTTAGCAGATTATTTAGACAAAATCTATTCGCGTAATTATCACATGTATCATGCTCATAACTTGAATCAATCATGCTTTAAGAATATTGAAAACCTAAAACATGCTTTTCTACGGAGTAGAATAATACCTAATTAATTCTCCAAAGAATTGAAGATGGCTAGCGACTTCTCCACGTGTAGCTTTAAGTACTAGACCACAAATCTTCTCTCTGGTTCCCGAACTGTACTCTAATATCAGTGTGGGCTGATCTTACTAGAATACTAGGACTTAAATAAAGAAGACAGAAGAAATCCTTTTTGGAATAGGACTCAAATTCGAAATCTCCTACAGCTGGGAGAGATCGAAATTTTCGAAAATTGCAATATGAGATATTGTGTATTTTCTGTCTCCTTTATTCTCCTATTTATATTAAGTTCCTTTTGGGCCCAGACAGGGATCTATGGAAGGCTTTGGATATGGGCTCATCCAATTTACTTTTTACTAATTAAATTGAACCCACAATTTAATATAAGTTATAATTGGAATATTACGAGCAGCCACTACAGAAGTAATATTGAACTCTCCCCATCCAAATCCGAAATTATAAGTAATCCGGGTTTCCGTTTATCTTTCATTTCCCGTGCTTAAGATTAATATGTCCATTAATTAATTAATGTCTGCTATTGACTTAATTAATTAACTTCTTATTAATTCCAAGAGTGGACTTAGCATGAAACACTCATTTATTATTCATAGAGTAATCATACTCCAACTAGCTAGGTTCCGAATAATAAAACTTATTGAGGTCTTGAATTAGTCGAACTCCCATTCCTTCAACATGGCTTTCATACGGCTTTACCGCTAACGCCTTCGTGAAAGGATCTGCCAGGTTGTTTTCTGACTCAATCTTGACCACTTGTAAAGGAAGTTCTTAAGCCATACAGCCTCCTTTGCAGCCTCCGAAGCGGCTACATACTCGGCTTCCATGGTAGAGTCTGCAATGCATTTCTGCTTTACACTCTTCCAAACTATAGCTCCACCTCCTAAGGTAAACACATATCCGGAAGTTGATTTTCTCGAATCCAGATCAGCCTGAAAGTCTGAATCTGTATATCCTAAAGGACAGAGCTCGGCTGCATTGTAAACTAGAACATAGTCCTTAGTCCGATTAAGGTACTTGAGTATGTTCTTTACGGCAGTCCAATGTCCTTGGCCGGGATTTGATTGATATCTTGCTACCATGCCAACAGCAAAGCAGATATCGGGTCTAGTACAAAGCATAGCATACATGAGACTACCAACTGCCGAGGCATATGGTATTCTTCTCATCTCTGCTATCTCAGATGCTGTCTTAGGACACATCTCTTGAGACAACTGGATGCCATGTCTAAAAGGTAGGAAACCTTTCTTGGCATCTTGCATGCTAAAGCGTCTAAGTACCGTTTCGATGTAAGATTCTTGGGATAAGCACAACATTTTCTTACCTCGGTTCCTAAGAACCTTGATACCGAGAATGTGTCCCGCATCACCCATATCTTTCATCTCGAACTGGCTGGACAACCAAGTTCGCACTGATGACAACATCTTTTTATTGTTTCCAATTAGAAGAATGTCATCTACATACAAAACTAAGAACACAACATTTCCTTTTTCAACCTTCTTATACACGCAGCTTTCATTAGGGCATTTTTCGAATCCAAACTTTTGAACAGTTTGATCGAAACACTGGTTCCATGATCTAGATGCTTGCTTGAGACCATAAATGGCCTTCTTAAGCTTCCAAACCATGTGTTCCTTGCCCTTCACTACATAGCCTTCGGGTTGTTCCATGTAGATGGTCTCCTCAAGACTCCCGTTTAGAAACGCAGTCTTAACGTCCATCTGCCATACTTCCCAATCCATGTAAGCTGCTATAGACAAAAGTATACGGATCGATTTGAGCATGGCCACTGGGGAGAAGGTCTCATCGTAATCGATACCTTCCTTTTGGGTATACCCCTTAGCCACTAGTCTTGCCTTGAAGACTTTAACTCGTCCATCGGGTCCACGTTTACGTTTGTATATCCACTTGCTCCCAATGGCAGTACAGCCTTCGGGTAGGACAGACAAATCGTAGACGTCATGTATCTATCGGGCTCATGAGAGACCCTCCCACTGCGGCGCGGCACTACAATATCTGGAGTATTAGTTGAAGTTTCTGGAATTGTTGTTACACTTGGTAATTGTTCTTGGTTAATGGAAGTTGAAACTTGAGTTAGCTCTTCTAGAGCAATCTCACTGCTGGACTTATGATTCATTACATAGTCTTCCTCTAAGAATGTGGCATGAGTGCTCACAATCACTTTCTGATCTCTGAGACTATAGAATTCATAAGCTTTCGTTCCTCTAGGGTATCCTATAAACACGCAAACCTCAGTCCTAGATTCCAGCTTAGTTGGATCCTTTTCCAATACATGAGCCGGACACCCCCATACTCTGAGATGTTCTAGATTGGGCTTACGCCCATTCCACAACTCATATGGGGTAGTAGGAACAGATTTAGAAGGTAAGACGTCTAAGAGATAGTTTGCAGAAAGCAAAGCATGACCCCAAAACGAAACAGGTAACCGTGCATAACTCATCATCGATCTGACCATATTTAATAAGGTCCTATTCCTTCTTTCAGCCACGCCATTCTGCTGGGGTGTGCCCGGCGCAGTCGTTTGGGATTCAATCCCAGCTACCGATAAATAGTCCAAAAACTCGGCACTTAGGTATTCGCCTCCGCGATCAGATCGCAGGCATTTGATACTCTTACCATGTTGCGTCTCTACTTTAGCCTTAAACTCCTTGAACTTGTCAAAAGTTTCAGACTTGTAGCGCATCAAATAGTCTAAGGTGCCATAAGTACGTTTCATTCATTGAAGTTGAAGGTTCTTTTCTTTTCTTAGAAATTTTCGATGTAGCATTGAGTTCTGATTTACGTTGATTAAATTGTGTAGAAGTGATCGTGTACAGATTGTTTTCCATGATACCACGACAGATATAAGAACCATCTTTCTTAATAACGCAATTTCTTCTAAAAGAGGGTATCAACAAAACATTCTTCAAAATCAAAAATCTATCACTAGAAAAACGTAAATAAACGTCTCCCACTGCAACGGCCGCCACTTTCGTAGCGTCGCCCAGCTGGACCTCTATCTCACGATCATGTAGCCGTCTTGTCACCTGCATCAAGTCAGGATCAAAACATATATGATCAGTTGCTCCAGTATCAATAACCCAAGTATGAGTAGATGTCAAAGCCAAACATGACTCGACTACTAGAGCATGGTGCATACCTGTAGCCTTGCCCTTTTTAGGACAATCTGGCTTCCAATGACCTTTCTCTCCACACTTGAAGCATTTTCCAGTTTGCTTCTTGTCACCCCGCTGTTTCTTCTTTCCCTTAGCATTGTTGACTGCTACTTGGTTCGGTGCCTTTTTCTTTCCTCTTCTAGCCTTAGAGCCAGAGGAATTAGGCGCGATACTCATCATAGCTACTTTAGCTTGAACCATAAGGTCCTCCGCCGACTGAAGTTCAGTCAGCAACTCTGCTAAAGTATAATTCCGTTTGTTCATCTCAAAGTTGAGCTTGAACTGCTGGAAGCTAGGGGGAAGACTCTGAAGGATTATAGTAACCTGGGACTCGGGATCGATCGTCCCTCCCAATACCTCAATCTGGTTGAGGTGACTCATCATCTCGAGGACGTGTTGCCTCACAGACGAGCCTTCCTTCATAGACTTCGTCATGATACTCCGAAAGGCTTGAGACTTAGCCGTTCGATTCTGAGTACCAAAAAGATTTGCGAGATTTGTCATGATCTCGGCGGCAGTTTCCATGGCAGAATGCTGATGCTTGAGTACTGATGACATAGAAGCCAACATGTAGCACTTAGCCATCTCATTCGCCTTATGCCACCGTCTATGCGCATCTCGCAATGCTTGGCTGGCACTAGCAGCCGGGACAGCTGGGCGTGGAGTAGTGAGTACGAACTTGTACTCTTCTGCTGTGAGAACGATATCCAAGTTTTGTTTCCATTCGATGTAATTTTGGCCTTCGAGTTTGTTTTCTTTGAGAATGGCAGAAAGAGGATTAAAAGACATCTTGACGAATTTTATTGCACTGCAAACAGAAGATTTTACTATTTGTCATAAACTTATGTAAGGAAATTGAGTAGATTAACCATAAAACTTTTCAAAATCTTACAACAGCAAAATTAATAAATTGTATCCTCCTCTGGAGGTTAATACGCATTAAAATTTCGACAATTTACTGGTCACAACACCGACATATCAATAGCTTCCTCCTCTGGAGGTTGACATGTCAAATGCTTCCTAAGCACGACCACCTGGTTTAGCATTACAGTATTTTATTTCTACAACACACTCCCATAACAATGTTCATGTGTTGATAACAAAATCAAGCTATCTCATAAATTCTGATTGAACCCTGAAACTCGCAATTCCTTAGGATTATTGTCCCTACTCTGTAGGTGGCGATAATATTAGGAATCACTTTCTAGTTCACTCTATTCATTATTTGAGAAGTCCGCCCTTATGAACTTACTGTTTTCGTAGGATTATTGTCCCTACTCTGTAGGTGGCGATAATATTAGAAAATCAGCTTCACAAAATTTGGCAGTCCAACCGATGGAGACCATATATAAACCATTAGTTCATAATTATCGCTTAGATATTTGGGTTATGGTTTTAATTAATTATCCTTTAGCCTTAAGGCAGATTAAGACTAATTAAATTCTGTTGGTATTTAATTTACTGGATAATTAAATCTTTTATAATCTTTAATATCTTAATATAGAAACTATTAATCTAGAATTTAATTCTCATTCATGTCTTACTATAAGATATATCTAAAATAAAATACATTATTTATAATCTTAATTAGACATGAAAAATCAAATTCATATAATTTCCAAGTTCAAGATTAGGAAGAATATCAATTATATTATTTAATGTATTCTTATATATATCATATCTTATAATAGATTCTAGATATATATTATAATTAGGAAACTATTAAATTATTCTTATCTATATCATCTAGGATATAAAATATTCATAGATATAGAAAATAATCCAAATATTCCTAAAATCTAGGGAAATCTTCCCAAAATGTTTTATTTCATTAAATAATATTATTTTTAATGATATCTATTAATTAAACAATTAAATAATCATTAAAATAATCTTTCGTCAATTTCTAGAGATTCGAGGTTGGCACGAATCTACACAACGAAGATACGAAGATATCCCCGGAGATTCTCGCCGGGACGGCGTGTTCGCCCCCCGACGACCGCCGGAAAACCCGCGCCTTACGGCGCGCTCTTCCTTCTCCCTTCTTCCTCCCGGCGGACAACCGCCGAGATTTCACCCTCCGTCGTCGTCGAGCCAGAAGGCGCAGCCAGAGCCACGACCTCCCGGCGATCTCCCACTGCCCGACGAGCTCGCGCGCACCAGCAGCCGGCGGCTGCTCTCGGTTGCGCCTCGCTAGGGCTGGGTCGGCTAGGGTTTCGGTATTAGGGTTAGGGTTAGGGTTTTGCGAAGAAGACCGGCGCCTCGGTGGTTCTCGGACGAGCCACCGTGCCAGGCTTCCTCCGTCCGACGCGTCTGGTGCCGCCTGGGCTCGCGGTCTCGATCGGCGGCGCGCGCGAGCCCCTGCTCGCATGCGCGTCGCCGCGTGATCGCACGTCCTCGGCTCCTGTCGCGTCGCATCGCGTTTGATCGGGGCCGGCTAGGGTTTGGCGGGCTTGGCCGGTGGCGCGCGCGAGCCCTTGCTCGCCGGCGCGTCGCCCCATGCCCGTCGCCCTCGGCTCCCACTCGATTGGCAACCCTCTTCGATCGATCATAGCGCAATTCGTCCCGGCGCAAGCGCCGACGAATCGCACATCTAGTTCGTTCGAATAATTCAAGTTCTATGATTCGAATGTTCTTGAGTTCAACATGCATAAACATAAAAAATAAAAACACAAGAACATGCTTCGTAATCAATCAAGACATGCATACATGAATTTCGCGAAATTTAAATCCAAATAATCAGAGCCAAAGACTGGCTCTGATACCAATTGTTGGTGCACGCAGCGGAAGAGCATGTAAATAAATCACATAATAATCAGATCTATTTAGCAGATTATTTAGACAAAATCTATTCGCGTAATTATCACATGTATCATGCTCATAACTTGAATTAATCATGCTTTAAGAATATTGAAAACCTAAAACATGCTTTTCTACGGAGTAGAATAATACCTAATTAATTCTCCAAAGAATTGAAGATGGCTAGCGACTTCTCCACGTGTAGCTTTAAGTACTAGACCACAAATCTTCTCTCTGGTTCCCGAACTGTACTCTAATATCAGTGTGGGCTGATCTTACTAGAATACTAGGACTTAAATAAAGAAGACAGAAGAAATCCTTTTTGGAATAGGACTCAAATTCGAAATCTCCTACAGCTGGGAGAGATCGAAATTTTCGAAAATTGCAATATGAGATATTGTGTATTTTCTGTCTCCTTTATTCTCCTATTTATATTAAGTTCCTTTTGGGCCCAGACAGGGATCTATGGAAGGCTTTGGATATGGGCTCATCCAATTTACTTTTTACTAATTAAATTGAACCCACAATTTAATATAAGTTATAATTGGAATATTACGAGCAGCCACTACAGAAGTAATATTGAACTCTCCCCATCCAAATCCGAAATTATAAGTAATCCGGGTTTCCGTTTATCTTTCATTTCCCGTGCTTAAGATTAATATGTCCATTAATTAATTAATGTCTGCTATTGACTTAATTAATTAACTTCTTATTAATTCCAAGAGTGGACTTAGCATGAAACACTCATTTATTATTCATAGAGTAATCATACTCCAACTAGCTAGGTTCCGAATAATAAAACTTAGTTTCGCGCTCCTCTTGAGGACATTATCAAACGAGACTCACCTCGTGCACGATTCAATATAATAGCAATCCTAGCACCGCTAGATATCGATCACCACTGCCCAATATATCAGGATAATTGGGCTACGAAAAACCCGCACCATTTGATAAGTCAAAGCAATGCATAATCAATACCGTATGCTCAATGCTAACCTACATTGATTAAGAAATAAATATTTATCAAGACCTCGCCTTTCAGTAGATAGCCCAAGGCAAGTCTTGCTGTTAGATCCGTTCAGTGCTATACCACACCAATGTCATCTTATTTCAGTAAGGCTTAGAAATATACGGACTGACATTGCAACCTTTCTCGATGGGTAGTCTAATTCCATCTAGGTTGTGAAATTCATATTTTTCTTTGTTTAGAACTGACCGTATTACCTTAAAGTGGACGACGCCCACAACCGGTCTACTAAAACAAAGACTTAGACTTTGTTAAGTTAACTTATACATTTAAACATGCATTAACATCCATTAAATGTAAAACATAACAACATTATGACAAAAATAATCTGTTTTATTCATTGGAAAATAAAATAAGAGTTTTACAGTATTCAATCACTCGAAACGTGATTTCTAGTATACAAACTCTAAATTGCCACACGTTAGCATGTGGAGGTCACTTTGGACCAAGGAAGACAGCGAGGAAAGTCTTAGACAACGGTTTTTATTGGCCGACGCTAAATAGGGATGCTTTTGAATTTTGCCAATGTTGCGAGAGGTGCCAGCAGACGGGGGGAATTTCAAGAAGAGACGAGATGCCTCAGGTCCCAGTGATAGTGTGCGAAATTTTTGATGTGTGGGGAATGGACTTTATGGGACCGTTCCCATCGTCTTGTGGGAATACATATATATTGGTTGCAGTAGACTATGTGTCTAAGTGGATAGAAGCTAAGGCCACCATAACATGTGAATCGAAGGAGGTGGCAAAATTTTTGAAGGCCAATATTTTCAACAGATATGGAGTTCCTCGGGCCATTGTCTCGGATCAAGGGACTCATTTCTGTAATCGCACCATCGAGGCTTTGATGAAGAAATATGGTGTTCACCATAGAGTGTCGACTCCTTACCATCCTCAGTCTAATGGCCAGGCAGAGATTTCTAATCGCGAGATCAAGGCGATATTGGAGAAAACAGTTAATCCATCAAGGAAGGACTGGAGCAAGAGACTCGGGGACGCATTGTGGGCCTACAGAACTGCTTTTAAAACGCCTATTGGAATGTCGCCTTACAGACTTGTGTTTGGCAAGATGTGTCACTTACCTGTTGGTATTGAGCACAAGGCGTACTGGGCAGTGAAAGAAATGAACATGAAGCCGATAGCTTGCGAAGAAGAAAGGAAGTTACAATTGCAAGAATTGGAGGAACTTCGGCTGGAGTCGTTTGAGTCTGCCATGTGGTACAAAGAAAGAACGAAGTTATGGCATGATAAAAATCTCCGGGTCAAGGAACTTCATGTGGGACAGAAGGTGCTCCTTTTTCAGTCTCGGCTCAAGCTAATGCCAGGGAAACTGAAGTCTAAATGGATCGGCCCATATACCATCATCGGCATCCGAGCAAATGGAGCAGTGGAGATCCAGGGAAGTGCTCCAAACTCTGTTCCTTTCCTTGTCAATGGTCATAGAGTGAAAGTCTATAGGGATAATTCCGAGTTGTGTGTTGTGGACGAAGTTCCACTACATGCACTCCCTACTATCGCCTAAACGGACGGGGGAAATTTCCGATGAATTCCTGGGTCAAGGAGTAAGTTAACAATTTTGAAAATACAAACTGAACCAGGGAATCTCGGAAATACAATAAGTGTGTAAATAGTTTAATTGCTTTTTAAACTTAGAAAATCCAAAAATATTTTCGAAGCACCAGACTCCAAAGGGAACCGATATTTTATGCTCTAACCTTGACCTAGGAGTCTGGAGCCTTCATTTCTTTGTTTTGTAGGACATGGTCGAGGGAATTAGCTAGAGAAGAACCTGAGGGAAGAAGTCAAGGGAAGTCTGGAGGAAGGAGTCGAGGAGGGAAAAAGATATTTTGAATTTCAAATTCTGGCCGATAATTATGGAAGTTGTACGGTTGCTTACATCATGCCTGCAACCGCACCATCTTTTCACCAGAAAAGCAACCGTCGTCCTTCTCTCTCCAATTATCCCCAAATCGACGAAAATCTGATTCACTCTCCCTTCTCTCTAATTTCGTTCTCTCTCTAAAAAAAACTAAACCCTAACCAAATTCGACCAGTTTTTCTCTCATTTTTCAGATCTACACCGATGGATTCTACCGAAAGCACTATATACGACCCATCCTTGCTGGCAGAGTTGACGCAGAAGGTGGGGAGCGTCGAGAAAGCAAAGGAGGTGTATGCCCTATTCGCCGCTAGCTTGATGCCGTCTGCGCAGGTCGCACCACCACTGACAATTCCGGCAGACTCGGCTGCACAACCGACGAATCTTCCTGAAGAAGGACCGCGAGATTTTACATCTCCACATTCAGAAACCGCTTCACAGAAAGCGGCGGAAGAGGGTGATGAACAGACTCACGACGGAACCATAGTGGAGGCGGAAAAACAAGAAAATGAGAACCCTAATCTTGAGGGTAGGGAAGTTCGTAAGGGGGAAACTCCCGTGTTAGATGAAGTTGCGGAGGGGGAAACCCCTGTGTTGGAAAAGGTTGCTGAGGGGGAAACCCCTATTTCAGAGAAAGTTGCAAGAGGGGGAAACCCCTATGGAGACGGGGGATGAGACCCCGGTTGATTTCAGGGGTGCGACCCCTGAGTTCGTGGAAGAGGGGGCAACCCCAGGAGATGTCAGGGGGGAGAACCCCATTTATATTGAGGGGGCAACCCCGATGTTGGTTGGTGAGGCGGAAACCCCAGAAAAGCTTTTAGAGGAATCAGATCTACCTACAACTGGAGTACCGGAGCCCGAGGGAGGGCTGAAACTGATTGTGGACCTGGTTGATGACCATGAAGAAGATGTGCCCAAGGTTGATGAGAGGGCAGAAAGGAGGCGCACCAGGAGGAGCCTCCTCGATGAAGTCGATGACTTAGTGCCTGACGCAATAGAGGCAGAGGAGCGCCGCTTGGCCAAGGAGAAGGCAAGGAAAGGAAAGGCGGCGGCAACCTCATCCACCCGGTCTAGGAAAGCTCCCTCCGTCCAGGAGGTCGAGGAGACCCTTTCCCCTGTAACCGAGGAACCCTCTGTCGAGGAACAAGACGAGCCCATCCCTGAACCCAGCTATGACTCTGAGGAAGCTGAAGAAGAGCCGATTCCAGGACGTCCGGAAATCTGGCTGACTAAAGAATTGCTAGAGGAGATGAGGCAGTTCGACGACCAAAAGAGGATCGCAGTGTACAAGGAGAGGTGTAGCGCCGGGAAGATGGCCAAGTCAGGAAAGCAGTACAGCTCGAGGGAGCTCAAAATGATTGCATGTGATAAGGAATTCCGCGCCTGTATCCGAGCGATAGGATTTGAGTGGCTGTTGCAGCACAGTCAGGAGAGGGTACCAGTGGATTTAGCAAGGGAGTTTTTCTCCACTTTTCGTTTAAAGAATACCACTGATCTCGACGCGGATTCTATCACGTTCAGGCTTTTCAATCAGGAGTATGAGTTGAGCATTAGGGAGTGGTCTCTGCGGATGGGGTTGTTTACCCAGGCCGAGGATGAAGAGGGGGCGTGGAATGACAGGATGGTTGGAATGCCGAAGAACACGCCTGGTTTCAAAGTACAGACGGCATGGGAACTGGTCACGCACCCTAAGTCGGGGGCGTTTAAGTCCAGCTACTCCAAGGCCTCCCACATTGAAGACCGGATTCTCCGCTTTGCTCAAACATTTGTCAGCTATAATTTGATGGGCAGCGCGAATTCAGCTCTCACCACTACCGACCTCTACTTCACATGGTGCATGGCGAAAGGTGTTAAGGTGCACCTCGGATATTGGCTGGCGCAGGCGTGCCACCAAATGACGAGCAACCCTGGGCGTCATATGTACACCTGCCACCTCATCGGCGCTTACCTCCAGAGAAACATAGAAATGAAAATTGCCAAGACCGCTCCGCTGGTAGTCATGTGCGAACCCCCAGAGGTGTTTAGTGTTGATTATTTCTTCAACAAGGGGTTGCTGCAGACTCAAGGCACCAAGACTCTCTTCTATTCGTTGGGAGACAAGGTGAAGGCAGAGCCGGAGGAAGCCGAGGAAGCCATGCCAAGTGAAGAGTTTGAAGAGCTACGCAAGGAAGTCCAGGACGTGAAGAAAGAAATGCAGTTGATGAGGAGAGAAATGATCAAGGAGCTTGGTGGGATAAGGAAGGAATTGATGGGGAATCGGGAGGAAGTGAAGACCCTGAGGGGCAACATTGCAGATTTGGCGGTGAAGTGCGCCAAACAGAATGAGCGAATGACGGAAGCGGTGGAGCTTTCAATGAAGATGTTAAAGTGGTTGCAGCAGACGCTCCCCTTGACCCAGTCGAGGACAACTCCTGGGTCCAGCAGTGAAGTCAGCAGCCCACTCAGAGCAGTCCCTCCGTCAGGCAGTCGCAGCAATCGCTCAAGCAGTTGATCCCCCCGGCCGTTCCCATGCAAGTTCCAGCCCCACCTAAACCAAAGTCTATAGTGAGGAAGCCAGTACCTGAACAAGCAACACAGGAGGAAGAAGAGCTGGAGCAGCCAGCAAAGAAGAAAGTCAAAGTGACCCGACCCGGAATCCCGCCCCAGTCTGGCTCTCGAGGGAGCCAGCCCCAGAAGTGAACCACCATCTCTTGACCAAGTAACTTTTATTTTTCGATCTTTTAGTTTTTTTTTATTTTTTTTTTATTCCTGTTATCTACGTGTGTTTTATAATTGTTGTGTCTTCTCCCACTTAGCCCACTGCGTGGTCTAAGTGTGAGAAGTTTGTATTTTCTGTTTTGTTGTGTTTTCTTGGTTTTCTGCTTTTATTGTGTTTCTTCTCCCACTTAGCCCAATGCTTGGTCTAAGTGTGAGAAGTTTGTGTTTATATAATCTGTTTTGTTATTTTGCATTGATCTCTCTGTTCCCCCCTTCACGACGATGGCTTGGGGACAAGCTTGAGTGAAGTGGGAGGGGGAGAGGAGTCAATGCATTACCTTTGTTTGCATGTTAAGAGTCTGTAAGTCTTAAGTGTTGTCGCATGAGCCAGTGGATATAATACGGCATGATTCCCTTAGTGAAAGTAATTGAAGATAGGAGGCATTTCAACTTAGAAGCTTTTTCCTTAAATAAGCCTAGTTAATCTGAGTGAAGCGAGAACGATGGAGGATGCCTCTACTTACTTAGTTGTGAAGCCCTACTATAATAGTGAGTTATAAGCCTTAAATAACTTCGAGCTAACACATGTTTAAGGGTCACCACTGAATGCTTAGGGAGAAGAGTTGTGAAGGAGAAAAAATTGGGAATTGGGTTATGAACGTATAAGCTGGACAAAGTCCAGGGTAAGGCATTATAAGCTGGACGAAGTCCAGAAGGAAGGAGAAATGGAGGAATAAGCTGGACGAAGTCCAGAGAAAAAAAAAGGAAAAAAAGAGGAAAAAAAAAAATATAGAAAAGAGGAGGAATAAGCTGGACGAAGTCCAGGGGGAAATGGTCTAGAAGACAGAAAATGATAATAGCCTGACCCAGGAAGGAGGAACTCTCATAACCCGACGCTTCAGTGGTGTAGCATTAACTTAAGAGAGAATCGATTCTAACATCCCTGGTGAGGAATGAGTGATCGAGTGAATCCAACAATCGGGTAAGTGGAAAGCTATCTTGACAAGCTAACAGATTGGCTAGGTAAAGGAAGGGAAAGGGCCTATTTGGAGGAGTGCAACCTATTGAATTGACCTTAATCTTGTGGGGACAGATGCCTAAAAGTTGAAGCTAGCTCATGTATATGTGTTTATGTGTTTGTATGTTTTTCTTATTTTTTTAGTTTTTCTTTGTGTCTAGGTCTAGGAGTCGGTCAAGAGATAACCTTGCTTGAAATTCGACTTATTCTTTTTCTTTTCTTATCTTTATACTTGAGGACAAGTATGGTTTAAGTGTGAGCAGTTTGATAAGGCTAATTTCATGCATCGATTATATGTGAAAAATGTTATAATTTGCTGGGTCTAACACGTTTCCTAAGCCAGGTGTGTGAAGAAAAATCGCTAGATCGAGGAAGTGCTGAAGGAGATGGTCTAGCGAAGGAAAGAAACGAAGTGAGCAGGATTTAAAAGAAAAGAAGGCGTGACAGAGGAGTCAATAGCTGAGGGCAACAAAGTCTTATCTATACCTCGCTGGGCCCCACTCAAACGCCTATATATAGAAGAGCATGCAACGCACATCACATCATTGTTTTTCACTCTTCTTAGCTCACACACATTACACACACTTGGGAATGGGAGATCTGGGGTAGTCGGGTACGGAAGGTTACTTTCTTTAGAAGTTTCGCGGTTGGTAACACCGTCCGAGTGTGGACGAAGATACAATTCCTTTTAATTTCAGTTGTTTTGCTCGTTTTTGCTGTCGAACTTCACTTTTGGGAGTCGACCTGGTTGTTGATGATACTTATTGTCTTTCCGCTTTGTTGATTTGCGTTTAGCAGTTGAATTTCAAGTCGATTTACGTAGATCTCTCTGCTGGTAGTTTATTTCTACAAGTATTATGTCGATCTCTGTTTTATTTTGATGTTGTGGTGTTTGATATGGGAATTTGGTGATAGATCTGTGGTTTATTGACTGTTTGGAGGTTTTTGTTCGAATCTGAAGTGATGAAGTGTTTCTGTTGGTTGGAGTTCGTGTTGGACGCTTGGATCCGGAGTGGATTTAGCGTCTGAGGTTGGATTCGAAGTGAGAAAAGAAAGTTGTTAGATGAATTTGATGATTTCTTCTTGTTTCCTGTTTTGCTTCGTCTAGCGTCTGCAGATCTGTTTAGTTCTTCGTTGGTTATGCATTAATTTGATTTAAAATTAGTTTGCTCTGTTTTGATTTCGTTCATGTTGAATTTCTTATGAGTTTTACGCAATTAGGTTGTAAAAGACGATGTCGCTGTTAGTTAGTACGAGAGTTAGTTATTCTGCCAGCTTTTCGTTCGTACCTTGCTTTTTCAGTCATGGTCCCCACAGTCAGTTTGTTTCTTAGGTCTAGTAGGTGAAGTAGTTTTCTTACATCAAGTGTTGAGCAGTTAATTTCCTTTGCAACGTTCTCTTATAATTTCGCCTAGGTCTAGCTGTTAGCTTAGGAGTTTTAAAGATTCCCAAGTCAAGTTTAATTTGTTTTCCTCAACCCAAAAAAATGCGTGGCAGCAGCCAACACCAAAAACACACCCAAATCCTTGAACATGAGTATTACGCATCCTTCTCTGTGGGATCGATCTCTACTTCCCTATACTAGGTTTAGTAAAGTGGTTGAGAGTTTTTGAAAGAAGTGCTATGTGTGTCCGACGACCGGGATTTCCTGCGACCAACGAGTTCCTAGACCGCGTGATCTAGTGGATTTGCTGGACCTAGGGAACCTGTTATTTCCTTTGAACTACTGTACGCCAGAGACCACGACACTTTTCAATAAGGCATGCCGGAAAACAGAAACCACCCCCTCCAGTAACCCCTAGTCAGTATAGATGATGCAAGTATGAAGGAAAAACCCATCCCCTAGGTCAAACACGAAAGCCCTTTTAAAAGGTGAGTTTGAAGCCCAAAGTGGAACTGTTTTCCACTAAACACTGAAAAAGAAAATAGTGGCTACCACATCATGTCTAGGGCAAGGTGACCGCGTGTAGCAAACCATGAAGGCAGTAGGAAACCCCCCCCCCAAAAAAAAAAAAAAAAAAACATAAGGCAAGGAGTTAACTGCCCAGGAGGACATAACAAAAGAAACCAGCTGAAGAAAAGAAAAGCAAAGAAAGAAGGAGAAAATCGATCTGAAAAATTCCAGATCCAAAAAAAAAATAGAAGAAGGTATAAGGGTGGCAAAGCCACAGGAAAGAAAACCGAAGAAAATGGTCGCAGATACTTGACCACAAAAAGAGAAAGGAGGAAGAAGGAATAAGGGTGGCGAAGCCACAAGGAAGCTACTGACCAGTTAGGAAGCCAATGTCAGAAATTGTCCAGCCGAAGAAGAAGCCCGAACGCACACATTCTCCCTCATCAAATAAGTAGTTAGTTTTTGAACCCTAGAGCCTAAGGGACAACTGCCCCAAACATTACAAACCAATAGCCCCGTTACAAGCCTTAAAGACCTTCGGGAGCTGCACGTGAGATCTGAGTCCGAAACATCTGTGGTTTAGCATTGAGAGAAAACAGTCCTAACATCCCCTGTGAGGAATGAATGACTGAGTGAACCCAGTGTTTGGCTTAGGATTGGGTGATCCTGACAAGCAGAGATACTGACTGGGGAGGAAAAGGGGGGCGGCGGAAGTTCAAGGCTGCCTAAGGCCGGATTGCACCTGATCTCGAGGGGAAGGGTGGTTGAAAATATAGCCTGTTCTATGTGTTTAACTTAACTATATGTGTTATGTGTTTGTGTCGTTGTTTGTTTTCTTTTCCTTTGCGTCAGAGTCTTGAGTCTAGTTAGGTAGAGTCGGTCAGGGGGAGTAACCAGGCTCGAATTCGACTTATTTCTTTTTGTTTGTCTTCACGCTTGAGGACAAGCATGTGGTAAGTGTGAGCAGTTTGATAAGTCGTATTCTAAGCCTTGGTTACTGGTCAGTATGTCGTGAAATGCATGTATTATCTGCAAAACAGTTGCTCAAGTGTGCAGGATTAAAGGATCCAAGTCGGTAGGAGACGATTCAGGTGACGCAAGTGAAAAGGGCGCCGAGAAGGGTGCAATGCTGACCAGGATGCATGCCAGAGAAAAGGCTCGAGATGGAGAAGAAGGATAGCTGGGATGATCATTAACAAGGGCAGAAAGGTCAAAACATAAGGAAGTCTACCCTAAAAGCAAGGGCAAGCCTCCATATAAAAGAAGCCACTTGGAGAGAGAGAAGAAGAGGTTCCTTAGAGTTCGGTTAGGAGTTCTAAGTTCTCGGTTCTCAAAACACACTTAGTAGAATTCTCTCTAGAAGATCAGTCCTTCAGCATTGTCCATCTCTCGTTCCTCGCCACAGCCATGGTTAGTTGACGTCCAAGAGTCTGCCGGAGAAGTCATCGATCCACCGTTCCAGCCAGTTGCCGTAGTAGTATAGCAGTATCATCGCCCGGAGTGGCAAAACAATCGTTATTTTGCTTTCTAGTTTAATCTTTACTTGTTTGCGTCGTAGGTTTTGTTGCAAACACTCATCGTTGTTGCCTTTTGAAGTACTTTTTGATTTTCCAACGTTTACGTTATGAAGTTTCTATTTCGCATGTCGCTTTGGTTCGAGTTTGCTTCATTCTGCCTAGGAAAGTTAGATCTAGTTGTTGCTTTTAATTTCTAAGTGTTTTCTTATCTGGAGTTGTGGATCTGAGGTTGTAGTTATGTTTCAGTCTAATTTTCGTGCATGAGTTTCTGTTCTGCGCTGTGATCACCGCCTTGCATGTTAGTCAGTTAAAGTAAATTGCAGTTCCACCGTTTATTTTAAGTTCAACCGTTTTAAATCAATGGATCTTGAGTTTGAGGTTGTGAATCTGAGTTTAGTTATGGTGTTTGTGTTCATCTGATTTTTGTTAATACTTGGTGAAGAAGAAAACGTCAAAATCAACTTTAGTTTGGACCACTTTACTTTTAAGTTACTTTTGCTTTTGTTCCCTACATTTCAGTTGTACTGTCCAGACCTGTCAGAGAACCACCCAGCCACCAGATATGCCTTGTAGTCTAAATTTCCTCTTTTAGTAAATGTCTACTTTTCATATGCCTCTGAGACACCTTGTCCCCTATTTCCACGAACACAACCACATGCCTGTTATTTTTACACCCACTAGTCAGTAGAGTACCACCTTTATTTCTTGCCTAGGTAAAATCTCAACCCAAGCGTGGTAGCTAACCAAAAACACCCAGGAAAGTCACCGCAGTTTTCCAAACGTGTCCATCCTTGTGGGATTCGACCCTTACCTCCACTATACTAATCAGTAGAAGTGGGTTGAGGAAACTTGTTTGAAGCCAGGTCCCGGTTGTCGTACCAACGACTCAGCTGGGTCGGGAATCTCTTCCTGATCAGTTGGATACACTCCAAATTACATACGTAAAACTAGGGAAAGAACCTGGAACCTTTCACTAGTCAATCATTTGTACACGTGGACGAATAATCAGCTACCATGTGGCAATCATAAAAAACGCTCAAGAGTAAATTTTCTCGGTCTGCAATATGCAATACGCTAGACTGCAATCTACAGATTGCAGTGTAGCATTTATACTGTTGCAGTGTAGCGTTTATAATATTACAGGTTATGTGGTGTCATAATGTCACTTTAAGAGGTGTTGTCATTTTAACGCACCCCTTTACGCAAATAATATAAATATATGTTAGGTTTCAATTATAAAATACCAGTGAATTTAGGACAATTATTACCTTAAGTGATTTAGGGTTATTACGAAAAAGGAAATTTTGATAAGAACGTGAAATGTAATTAATGATTTTCAAGAAGTTTTTCGTGGTAATACTCTTTCGAGTTCAAACCTAAAATATATACCAATCCATTTTTCAAGGATCTAAATTGAATTTCACGTATTTGTCAAAAAAATCATCCAACCGAATTAAACAATTTTGGTATATATTACTTTCGTACCTTTTCTTTTGGTCAATAAATAAATGTCCGATTTATATTTATCTTTAACTTTTGGTTTCAATTTTAATTGTACAAGGTTAGGAGTCTAGGACGGATTATTTATGCTTGAAAAATATCAATTCGAATGGTTCGATATATGGAATGTAGACTTGGATTTAGCATGGTGATATGAATATCGAAGTAATTACTAATTAACATTGCCAAAGGCAAAAACAAGTTTGAAAATTAGGAATACTAAGACTTGAGATGCATTCGGCGTAAGCTGATGGGCCGTGGCGTGCATGGCATTCGGCCCAACAAGGCCCGTCAACTTTCCTCCTATTGCATTCCACCTTCACCCATGGATATCCTTCCCTACACATCTTTCCGTTCACTGCATATTCATTTATCAAATCAATCAGTATTTTAATAATTTTTAGCTAACTCTACATTTTATAGCATATATGTACTAATTATGAAATGACGAACTGTAATGACCAATTATTAACTTTAAAAAGATTAATTTACCTGATGATGCAAGGAGAAGAGCGGAGCAGATGATGAAACAAATAGCTATCAAGGATTTTGGGATTGCCATTTTCTTTGTTTTTTAGTGGTAGAAAATATGTGCATATATGGACGGACAAGTAATTTGCAGCATCTACAAAACGGAAGCTTATTTTATAATGTGTTATGCCATATTAAAATTATTACATAACATACAAAATGTCTTCTAGATTGATATATAATGTGTATTTATAATAATTTTTATGAACATTTAAAGAATATATTATAAATAATTAAGAAAAACTTCATATTAATTAGATATCACAGATTCACATCTATAGTAAGGATTTTAATAATAGTTTCCCTTAAAAGTGCAACATATATCTAAATTATTTCTTATTACGGAGATTTTATACTGTTGCGAGTGAAAAGCTTGATAAAAGATAATGATTTTTACCGTTATATTGCAATAAATTTTGAATTACAATGGCCAACATATATATATATATATATATAGGGATGTACTAAGATAACAACTCTCTTTATTGTAACACCATACCACCATTTTAGGCCATTGGATCTGAAAATCGTGTGCTTATCATGCTGCCACGTGTAAAAACACGGAGGGGTAAAATAGGAAATTTCTAATTTTACGTTACCAGATTGCAGTGTTGTTCATTGAATATTGCAGTTTTACCACAACAATATTGCAATTTACCACGACTGCAATATCTAATACAGTAGACTGCAAACCCATGTTTTTTCACGAAACTTAATCCTAGGCGTCCATAGATGAGATCTAACGGACTATATTGGTGGTATGATGTTATTTTAATTATGGTGGCACCCTAATGCACCCCTATATATATATATATATTTTATAATGTCTTCATATGAAGTATATCATAATGGTTTTTTGCTATCATAATGGTTTTTTGCCAAATTACTAATACAAGAATTCTGGTTCATTTGACAATTTTAACGAGAATTCTGTTTCATTTGATACATGAACCGGGTTAATGTACTAATGTTGTCTTATTGGAAGGAAAACTATCATTAAATAGTGAGTGTGGGGGAGTGGGTCTGTGGCGCTAGCTGGTTATGAGATTTTATGTAAATTAATTTTATATATTGAGTATAGAATAAAATAAGAGATATGAAATAAAATGGAGATAAATATGTATTTTTATTTTTTAATTTGTAATGGTCATTTTGGTTATAACAAATTTAAAACAAAAATGAGTCATTTTTTGTCCGGCAAAGGAAGTATTAGTTTTATACTATAATAAAATATGAGTGCAGTGAGTCGGTAGAATACATGACTTACTTCTATTTATATGAAAAGGAAAAGAGAATTCTTATCACGGGATGGAATGACAAAAAATTACTATTATTATGGGACGGGTAGTATATGGTTTGAGTCTTTGTTGTCTTTAATTTATCGCCTTTGTTTTTTCGGTTGGTTAATTAGCTTCTAATGACCGGTGAATATTATCAAATAAATCTTGCAAAACTCTATGAATGTTACTCTAAATTTATGTTTGTAAGGCACTATGTATATATATAGTCAAATAACATGAATAATTCAGACCATGATATATGTCAATCTATATATGATAATGAAAATGATCCCTAAAGTTTGTTGAAGTCGGATGAGCAAATACACCGGTATCATATATGAGGATTTTAAAATATGATTAAAGAAGATATGGTATCAATTGATAGCGATAATTACCTAACGATCAAGTATATATATATAAAACCTCAAATTTAATATACTACGAAAATTTCATACTAGTATAATAAAAGTTGGCCAACCGAAAACTAATCTACTCAAAATCATTATGATAAATAGGATGCATAACTCTATTGTAATTAACTAAACCATCAATCTTATTTTCTAAAAAATGGATACTAAAAAGTGCAGATTTTGGTCATTCCTAGTGATTGGGCTAATGGTAAGCACAGGATGCACGGCTCAATCAGGGTGCTCGAACAACATGATCAGCGGCCTTTCCTCGTGCATAACCTACCTCCGGGGGAACTCGACGCGGCCACTGCCAGCGTGTTGCGCCTCTCTGGCCAACATCCAGCAGTCGCAGCCCGAGTGCATCTGCCCCATGCTCAGCAATAACGGCGCAAGCGCCACCCTCGGCATTGCCATCAATCGGACTCTTGCGATGGCGATGCCCGCTACATGCAAACTTACAACTCCTTATTGTGATGGTACGTACCGCACAAGAAATGGGTCATCTGTGTATAATAATCATTTACAAGTCTATATACTTTATATATTGATTTTTACATGCTGTCAAAGGAATGAGTCATCTTCCTTTAACCAAACACGTATAATAATCATTTACAATATACTTTATAGTATATTGATTTTTTACATTCTCACTTTATGAAGGTTTTTTTAAGTGTAAGATTTATTCGAAGTTGTAAATGATTATTATACGTGCTTGCTTCTAGATGGACCTGCAGCAAGCTCCCCTACAATCTCTCCCACATCGGACACCTCCCTCGTACCTCCGACTAAAGCACCATCTGCCGATTCCGATTCCAATTATTCCGATTCAGGTATACACATTTGTCAATATACTATAATAACTCTATACTCAAATTCAAATACAATTTTAAAACTAAAGTTCAAAATCAATTAAAACGATAATAACATTGTGTTAGAAAGAGTGATATTGTACCTCAATACTAATTCGTCTTGGGAGTTTGATCCTACTAATAAAACATAGTGCATTATTACATTTTCATTTCTCGATCAAGAATAAGAATCTATATATGTGTCTACACTCTTAACAATTGGATGAATGCGATAATATTGGAAACTTGGAACAGATTCGAAGACACTTCCGAACATTGATACATCTTATGGAAATGCTGCGACTGCGACAACGTCATCGATTTACCTTACACTCATGGCTGCTTGGATCGTCACCACTTGTCATTTTTAACATTAATTTTCCCTTCAAACTATTCATGTTTCTTGTAAAACTATATTGGCTTCTACCTAGCTCCATTTATTCTTCGTTAATTTTTATGGGCTCTACTAGCTTAGTGTGATAAAATAGGTATATTGTTTGCTGAGTTAAGAGAATTGAGCTTATATAAACGGGCATGGCCTATTTAACGACATATATGTTTGACTAACAAATACCACTCCCCCTCTGTCACAATATAGCTGACTGTGTTTTTTTTGGATATTTCATTCTAAATGACACATTTCATAAAATAAAATCATCAGTTTATCATTCTATCTATTTTTTTTCTTTCTTACTTTATTCTCTCTTAACCTAACTAAAATCTTATGCCGAATAAGAAATATTCCAATTAGAATTAGACGAAAGGAGTATAAGTTATACATGCGGAAAGGGTTTGAGCCAAGGGGCAGTTTCAAGAAAGTGCCAGGGAGAAAAATCTTTCGCAACAGAGATCGTAGGAATGAGTCAAAGCATTTTGGAAATTGCAAGAAGTTGGAATCAAGCACGGGTCATTAATTAACAAACATCTTGAAAAATGAACAAGAATAAGAGCATCTGCAGCGGTGCTTTTTATTCCGTCCGTCCGTCCGTTCCAGTGGCAAAGACGAGCTCGTCCGCCGCTGGGAGTCGTCCGTCCGTGCCAGCGACACGGCGCTGCTCTTAGCTAAGAGCACGTCTGTAACAGCCCGCCCTTCTAGGGTACAATAAATGCGGCGGCTGTTACCCAAAACCGACTCCAAGCAATCAATACATAGGCTAGGATTTCATTCAAAGAGTACCGACCAAAGGAAACGAAAGAAATATCGGAATATTTAATGCAACAACTTAACCTAGAAACTTAAATAGGTAAACAAAAGGGAGTTTTATAAATGACGATCAAAACTTAAGAGAATGACATAGGTTTCAAGATAACGTCACGAGAAAAGTATAAGGCCTCAAAAACGAAGA
>NW_025952632.1:0-21299 GCF_023119035.1 Salvia hispanica | reverse complement strand
TCTTCCCCAAAAGGCTGGCAAAGAGGGAGTATATTTTATATCATTTCATATGATTGGTGTTTCAGACTCTCTACTGTTCTGTAGGTACCCTGAATTTTTTTCTTAAGAGTACATGATACCTAAATTGGTAGGAGAGAAAAAATTTGTGCTGTATGCAAGTATCAACTGCGCATCAATGTACATGCAATTTTACTTTATGCCTTCATTATAGTTGCACAGTAATATATTCTATTAAATCATTAAATGATAGAACTTGTACAAGGTTCTTTCATCAAAATTTTCTGATCTCATTTGGTTCTCTCTAAGTACTATATTTCCTTAATCATAGGAGCATATTTAAGCTTTACCAGATAATAAGTTGAATATTCAGCATGTGCTGTATGCTTTGCAAAAACATTACTGTTTATGTAGAGTTGTCTATCATCAGAGTACTAGCAAATAATTTTCAATTGTCACTTTGATCGGCTAGTTTAGTTGGCTTGCTTTATGTAACTTGACCTTTTGGCCAAAGTCATCAACATCAAGTAATTCAATTGATTTCTCTTGCAAACTTATTTGTTATCAGAAGTGAAATGTCACATTATTTGTTATCTGCCAGCTTTCTAGTAGAAGAGTGGAAGCTTTTACAAAAGAAGAAGTGCTGCCTGAACTCCCCATCGCAGAGAATATCTGGAACAGGCTCTCTCGAAGAATTGAACAGAAAGTAATTGAGGTATAGTTCTTCTTCCTTAGAAAGAAATTTTGTATGTCTTCTCTGGTGAATCTCTACTCCTGTACCATTGCAGGATACACAATATGCTTCTTTCCAACAGCAAAGCATGTTTAAAATTTTCTGCAACGTGCTGTTTGATAATTTTCTTTAAATATCTTTATATCTGTATACCTTTTTATAAACCTGAGTGTTTTATGGATAAGACAATTCAACCATATTGATTCTTATGTGAAAAAATTATTAAGCTAAAGATGTCAGGGGCGTAGCCAGGATTATGCTTAAGGAGGGGCAAAAATATAGTATGTAGGAAAATTTTATGCATTTGAGAAGGGGCAATTAGTGTATTTGATCTATATAATTGGAAATGTGTGTATAGAAATGTAATAGTAAAAGAAGGGTGAGGAGGGGCAAATGCCCCAGCTAGCTATATAGTGGCTCTGCCCCTGAAAGATGTTGATAAGAGAGTAAAAGTAACTTAGTTTACTGAATGGATGCAATTCTGTAACAACATACTATCTCAATAGACCTGTTAATTTAACTAACACAACTGCCTCATTCTCTTTTGTGAAACAGGTGCCTCAACAACAAAACGAATATGACTGTGGCCTTTTTGTTCTTTTCTTTATGGAACGGTTTATTGATGAAGCGCCTGAACGTCTGAAAAAGCAGGACTTGCATATGGTACTTCTTTCCATCCCAATGTGTTGCATGGGAGCCCTCATTTTCATTATTTTTGTTCTTGTTCATCACACTTATTCTACCAGTATTAACAACTTTTGCACATTTATTCATTATCAGTTCGGAAAGCAATGGTTCAGACCTCAGGAAGCTTCTAGTCTGAGAAGGAGAATTCACAGTTTACTAACGTTAGAGTTTAAGAAGGCAAATGACGACCCATGTAAATCGGACTCCTGACCCTGCTGTGTACATTGATGGATGAAGTGAACATATGGTGAATATCAACACATTTGACCAGACTCTGACCTACATTTTAGAGCCATTGCGTTGGTGTTAACAACCCAACACAGTATTTCAGGAGACTGTAATGTATATTGATGGCAACTACAATGTAAAGATCGGCAGCTGTCAGTTTTAAGAATCCACTTCACTAAAATGGGAAGTGGACAGAGAATATAAACCTTCTTTGATGCGACAGTATAGTGATTAAATGGAGTAAACATAAAAGTTAAATCACAGACCATGGTTACGATTTCTGGTGGTATTTGAATTTACAGAAAAGATGTGTAGCTTTCTGTGCCTTTTTAACAGACATTTTGGTGGTTTAAGAGCAGACATCAATCACCCTATGACATAAAAGGAAGATTATACCAAGATGCACTCTTCATTAATGCTAAAGCAATGTGCAGTGTCTAACAAGTGTAATTACATCATTTCTGCAAAAATATTACCATGGGTCACATTGTTTAGGTAAGCGACCAAGGATACATGTAAAGATCACTTTTCAGAACTACTTGTGTATATATTGATATTCGGATTGTATTTGCATGTACGTGTTCCGCTACCATATGCACAAAATTCAGTCTAGACCAATGTGGCCTGCAAGCTAAAACACCCCACCTAGTGGTGATACCTCAACCGCTTCTTCATCGTCTTCGTGGGAGTTTCATGGACTTGAGTTTTCACCCCATATGTCTTCACCTGGAAGTTTTCAAAGGCCTTAGACACAGCTTCCACCTGTACGTTTTTCGGTAGAATTCAGTTCACAAAAAGTTAACAGACAATTATCAAGAAAACTTCCATAAGAAAATATAATCTTCTCACCAGGTCAGGCTTCTTGGTGTAAACTCTGACAATCATGTCTTCATAAGATGCAGGGAGCAAATGACTGACTGCACCATCACAAATACTGATTTTTCTGGTGCTGTCATAATCCTGGGAGATACCAACACACCACATAAATATTCTAACAAGCGAATCCATATTGACTGTCTAGACCACTTTCTTAGGTTGATTGCAGGCCATGTCTTCAATTACTGATCATAAGGCACATTAATTATATGACTGTATGTAGTAGTGTATAGCAATTGCAAGCAGTATGTAAATTTATAGGTTTCAACACTCTAATTGGTCATTTATTACTTAGCTAAAACAAGAAACAAGAGACGTAGTACATTACACAATCAGAAAGTTTGTAGCATGAACAGATAATTTAAGGATAATGGAGGCAAACAAGTTTCTTAGCTTCAAAGAAAGTTATAGTCCCTCAAAAAAAGCTGATCCTGATGCCGAGAGTACATGGCCACAAGATAAGTTAAAGTAGATTTAGATGAAAACTATAGTTTACATGAGAGTGTCCATACAAATAATTGAATAGTCTGAAATACCTATTTAACGGGTTATTGTTTCCACGAGTAAGATCAATTGACATTGCTCACTGCAATATCTTCCTCATTTAGAGTCGCGTCAGCAGAATTCTGCATCACATTATACATCCTCGGTAATTTCTTATCTTTCACCAGCATGATATACTTATTAAATTGAGTATGAGACATGAGTGGACCTGTGAGCAAACTATATCTTGAGGAGTAACACTTTTAAAGTGTTCAAGATTTTCCTTTGGAACTGAATACTCATTGCAGTACTGTAGAAACATTTTCAAGCAACAAGAAAAGTTATATATCTTCAAAATATTGCATGGTCGACTAAAAACGAGGAAATATAATTTTACATGTAAACTATAAGAGAATGGAGTCCCTTAAAGTGAACTGAAACAGAAAAGAACCTGGTAAAGACCCCTTCTCCGGATACGAGGATCAGATCTCTGGACTCCTTCAGATCTTGGGAGGTAGAAGTTTCAATAGTTTTTACTATTGTGTCATCCAACTGCAATGACATTATCAATAGAACTCTAAGCCAAAAATATTACTCCCTTAATACTATGTACTATGACTAATCAATGAAAATCAAGTAACCTTCCAATATTGAGCTGGTTCATTAATGTAGGATGAAATCTGAAGAACATCGGCTTTTGTCATGGCATCGACTAGCATGAGTTCTACTGCCTGAAAAGACTCATTATGAGATTATGTGCTTCAGATGGAACTCACAAAATAACAAGAAAGTATGGATCAGGCACCTTCACTTTTGCATGCATATAGACAGTGCGGTCAAATCTGCTCCGAGCAGCAAATAACTTGTGAATGGTAAGATCTGACATATGGCGTGGCATACATTATTTTAAGGGGATAATACAAGAAAATCAACTTATAGCTAAAAATACTTACACTCCTTAGCACGATAGCATATCTCATCATCTATCACTCTCATAGTTTCCAGGACTCTGCAAGTGAAAGCTTTTAATTGGAAATAGGCAAGATCTAACTTTCATGAGGCTAAAATACATCCCTCTATTTCAATAATTTTTTAATATTGAAGCATACCTCTGATACTCAAAGTTGCAGCCCAAACCACAAGCCCTGGAGTCAGACAATGTAATCAAATCTGCAGACAAATGGTAATTACTTTGAGTCCCGCCAAAATAACATTTCATCACAGCATAGGTTTCAAGAAGGAAGTGAAATGAGAAAAAAAATGTACTTGTCAACATCAATTCCGCGCCCATTAGCAACAATGTCATATAAGAATTTCTTTTCTTTTGAGCCCTAAATGAAAACCAACAGTGTAATGGTTATAAGATCAGGCAGAAAAAAACTTTAACTACAGCCAAACAATATTGTTAATACTGAGACCAATTCATTACAATACTTACTTTAACTTCATCCTTCTCAGAGGCAATTATCATTTCCTGGCAACACAAAAAGAAAAAGAAAAGAATCATAGAGTGTTGTTGTGAAAGGTGCTAGTTTGTGCCATTTAAGGGGTTATGGTGTTTTTTAGGTGAGCTCGAATATGATGGATTTTAAAGCTCTGATTCTGAAATCTCTTATAGGCATATTACACCATAGATGCCATTTCTTCTGATATAGTATTTTTTTTCTGCCTTATATTTTCTTTTTATTATTTTGATTCCCCATTGTGTGAAGTTGTTATCAGTAAAGGTAAATACAGAAACTCCAATTGAAATGTGGTACCAACTAGGGTTCCAGCTTGCATTCTCAAGTTGTGAACACTGTATCACCTTCACTATAATATATAACAAAAATTACGACTCTACCTACTAAAACACAAACAGTAAGATTGCAAGATTAATATTTAGCAAATCAAACCTTCACTCTCTTAAGAAAGTCAGAATCAATGTCGATGTTATGCTCGTCTACAATATAGTCTATCATCTTCAGAGACATTTCTTCATGAGACCTGCAGACATCATTCCTAATTTAACTTGATTAGCAGTTAAGCAGTTGAGAACAGCTTCCAACAGGGTCCAAAAGGTTTCAGGTAATAAAGAACTGAAATGGAAAAAATACAGTTAATGCATGCATAAATTACAGTTCTAGGAAAAATTCACATGAAGTTCACTTTAGCACCAAGAAATCCAAATACCATGACTTGCTGGGTATAATTTTTAAAAATTCTAACAAGCATGGCAATAGCAATTCTTATTACCACAACCATAAGTAGTAAGGGACTAAGGGCTTGATCTCAAGATAACCACAATTAAGGAATAAACAGGTGAGCTAAATACTAAGCAGTGAGTGCACTGAAAGATTGATAAGAGGGGAGAATGATGTATGAATTTAACCATTTCAGGCCATGGAGAACCCTTGGAATAAATTCACGCTCAAACATGTGGCTGAATGGTCCATGACCAAGATCATGTAGTAGACCTACACACAACCAGCAAGCAAACAAGTGAATTGTAATGATGCAAGTAACAGAGCAATGTCAAACCAGTACATTTATTTACCAGCAATCTTGACAGTCTGTTTGTCAAAATTATCAATGTCAAGCTCCAAGCCCTAGAAAGATAGCATGAGTAAGACCCTTATTTCAGTTAAAAATGTATAGTTACATTGACAAAACCATTTTCATTACTTGATGAGTCTTCAATCTGTTGATAGCTTCACTAGCCAGCCAATATACCCCAAGTGAATGCTCAAAGCGAGAATGTACAGCCCCAGGATAGACCATGTATGACACTCCTATACATACATATTTATATTAAGAGAACAAAATGGGTCAGACAAGAAAGGCCTGATCATAAAAGTCCAAAAAAGAATAAAATAGGACTTCTAGAATTGAAATATTGAACTACTTGTAACTGCTAATATGATTAAGGATAAGTTACTATTCAATGAGTTAACATACTGTGACATAGTGAATCAATTTCAGATGCATCAAGTGTCAGACTGTAAATTAGTGAATCAGGAAGCAGCTAATCAGGATCCATATGAGTCAGCATATTTAGTCACTCCTTAGATTTAGGTCCAACCATAAGCCTTGTAACTAAGTGGTATGCCTCGCCATAAGGGTAAGGGGCGGAGTTGATCCCCACAATTCACCCACTCCTAACTCCAAAAGAGGAAAAAAATAATACTTAAAGTATCATTTTCCAGGCTCCTGATAATATTCTGGATTTTCAGATAAAATTTATATTTAAGAACCATGCAAGATAAAACACAGCCTCAATGGTTGACTTCACATCTACAATGATACCTAGATATCAAATTTACAAAGAAACAGTTTACAAAACTCACCTAGCTGCTTCAGATCACGAAGTCTGCATCACAATAAGGAATTCAGTCAATAATGACTTGAAATTGAATTAAAAAGTAATGTAGGTAATGAATCAGTATTCAGAACAGAGCCTAATTCTGCATGAGGAAAAAATGACAGAATAAGGAGGACTATTCATGACTTAACCTCTGAAATTGTTCTGTGTCAATAAACTTCAAAGAGAGCTGCAACCGGAAGGTGGAAAAAGATGAAACTGAGTATTAATAACTGGTTAGGATATTGAATGAGTAAAACTTAAGACTTCCTATTATATAGACCTGCATAAGAGCTAGATAATACATGTGTAACCGTAACATATAAACGTTTGTCCTAATCTCACTTCGTTGCTTTATACTATTTGAACCTCAATCTGTAGTCACACTAGTATTTTCTCACAGCCTCATACATACAATTAAACCGAGCATATATGATATATGTGATGCCTATAGCAATACCGATGCATATGAACTTATGCTTGAACGTGCACACAATCTGTGACCAAAACTAATCTGAACAGTCTCCGGCCAATCATCTGCGCCAAATGTATGATTGTATCTCATATCACTCAGATATACATACATATGATATGATATAAACGCAAATCATAAATCATAACGGAAAATTCAAAGATCTCGGCTCCAGAAAGCGCAGTTTTACAGATACAACTTCTATCACGCATTCACACGCAAAACGCAGCATTCAGGCGACAAAAAAAAAACGCTAGAGATAACAACAAACGCGATACAACAATTATTACTTCGATTCCGCATAAACACAAACAGACGAACTAAATATCAACGTTTTAAACGCAATTTCAATTCGCAGTCTTCGAAAACGAAGTTAGATGCTAGAGCATGCATAGCAACAAAACAATCATAAACAACTAAGTAGAAGAGAAATCAAAACGTGCACGAAAGCAAAAGAGTACAGGATCGAGATAGATGTTGCCGTGAACGTTATCGTGGACGTGCTTCAGGAACCTTCTCTCGTCTCTGGAAGAAATCGCGAGGCCATCGCTCATGGCTTCCTTGAGGTAGTTAGCTCCCATGCTCTCTTTCTCTCTTCCTGAAAATTTTGGATTTCTGCTGCGAATAGAACAGAGCTTGCGACAGGAAATTAGAAGTTGAAGAGAGAGAGAAAAATTAATCGAATTGAAACTATCAAGGGGAAGGAGTATTTATGCTGGAATATTGGAATTTGGAGTGGTGCTTCAATCGTGGTGGTGATGCCGCCAAAAAGCTGTCTTACTGTTTACTCGCGTACGATACCGCGAAATTACAATTTAGTCCTCGAGTGTCTTGTCACTACACTTCACACACCCCATTTTATAATGTTAAAAAATACGAATATACACCTCCGTCGACCAAATTTGTCTCACTTTGATCCGACACGAATTTTTAGAAATTTAATGGAAAGTGAGTTGAAAATGTTAATGGATTATGAATCCTATATTTATATATTAATTTTAAAATGTAAGTATAAATGAATTAGTGGAATATATGATTCACTACAAAAAATGGTAAAAGTGAAATGAGACAAATTTTGAGGAACGGACGAAAATGGAAAAATGGGACAAATTTTGGTGGACGGAAGTAGTAAGTTTTTTTTCCAATATATTGGAGTACTAATTTATATTATCAACTTCTCATGTGATAAAAATTTTATCCAATTTTACATTAATACGTAACGTAATGTTTAAGAAGTTTTAGGTACTCTTTACCAAAAAAATGAAGAGGTTTCAGGTACACTTTTTAGTTTTTCTTTTATCTCCATTAATTACCAAGCATTTTAGTTGACAAAGGTTCCATTAATTTACTTAGTAAGAGTATGTTTATTTCGAGCTCGTCTTACCCCACTAATTAATTTGTATATTTGATACATTAATTTATGTTGTGCAAAACTCCGAAACCATGTAAAATAGTACTATGATTCATTATCTATATTTAAATACAGCAATACGTTTTAATAATAACCCTAAACAAATTCTGCTATAATAATAGTCACAATTTTAATTAATGTATATAAAAGCTGTCATGTCAAAATTACATATCCCGTAAACTAAAAACAAAATACCAGAACCCTCCACTCTCATATTGAAGTACTTCTAATATCAATAAAATCAATTTTATATCACGATGATAGTATTTTGAATAAACTTGAACAAATAGTGGTTCTGGTAACATGATTGTACGAATAACGAGTTTACGCACCAAATAAAACAATGAAAATAGCTAAGGGCAAGGCTGATCGCCCCGGAAAACGATAGAGGGTGCCTTGGAATGTGGTGAAGAGCGGTGGCAGATCAACGGAAGAGAAGAGCAGCAGCTCCGAGCCCATGAGCTCCGCAGTGAGCGCTGCATCGTCGCGGATCAGAGCGACTCGGAGGCGGTCTCGTGGTAGGCCGCCGACGGGAAAAAGAAGAGCGCGATTCGAAACTCTTGGGCCACACCGACTCCCTCGGAACCTTGGTGGAAACACAGGCCTTCAAACCGTCAAATACTCCACAAGTAAATTCCAAGTCAGAGTAAACCACAAAACGCCCCGCCCAAGACGACCGAATCACAGGCTGCGTTGGGTATTCGCAGGGACAATTAGGCTTATAATCACCACCACGAGATTCTTCCCCAATTCCACATCCATAACCATACCACTCGTGGCTCCACAAAATAACCGTTGGAGCCATCTTCATTTTCTTGGATTTTTGGCTGGAACTCTTACTCTCCTCCTCGTTGGAAGCAGAAGCAGAAGCAGAAGCAGAGTATCATTTTCTTTTCCTGCAGCTTCTTGCTTTCAATTGGCTCTCACAAGATCCACACGACGAGTAATTCGTATTCTCCATGCTCTCTCTCTATATATGGTTTTCCTCACGAATTAATTCTCTCAATAAAATTTATCGCAATTCTGTGTATCTGGTTTCCTCTAGAATTTTGAATATGCGCGCTCGCTCTCTCTCTATATATAGATGAAATAACCCTAACTTTGACTGGTCTTTGAAAGGAAAGTGATCTGTTGCTAGATCTTGGAAAGGAAAGTGGTGTGTGGCTAAATCTTGGAAGGCAAGAAATCACACATCTACGAAATTAATTAAGCCAACGGTATCAAGATGCATTTAATTACACCCACTGTCCTACTCATTTTCTCAGTTCCAGTATATTTTCTCATTTATCAAAGTATAACTCAAACTTTGAAATTCATGTTTTATGCCCGACCTTTATTGATTGAATAAAATCTTTACAATTTTTAAAGATATATATATATATATATATATATATATATATAGTCTAACTAATATATATATATATATAGAGGAGTGATCAAGGTCTAACTAATTTTAAGTGTATAACTAGAGAATAAATCTCAGCCACACATCTTGTTACTCCAATTTAATCTTGTAGGTTAAACAAATTTCCAGATTTTTGTTAAAAATAATAGCCTAAGGGCATTTTTGGAATTAGTATATCAACATGAATTCAATATCTCAAACTCAACGTGATTTCTCCCAAATTCAAATTGCAATTTCTTCCAAAATTCAAGCGCCGATTTCTTCTGAATTCAAGCGCCGATTTCTTCCAAAATTCAAGCGCTGATTTCTTCTTAATTCAAGCGCCGATTTCTTCCAAATTCAACCAAATTTGTTCACAGAATCGACGTGAATTGTGTTGTGCGATTTTTGAACCAAATTCATCCAAATTCGTTCACGTTTGATTGCAACGTCGCTTCCCCGTCAAATTGCGACGTCTGGATTCCTTATCACATGGATTCAATTCCGATACATTCGTTGGAAGATTATTTCGATTTTGATTCATCTTGAGAGGAATGAGAAACTGGATCTAAAGGTAATTATCAATTATTATCAATTAAATATTGTTGCTCAGCATGATTAGATTGTGATGATGTGAAAAGACGCTAGAGTGAAGTATATGCGACGAACAGTGAAGTAAATATGCTCAATATGTGTTGTAGTGTACTAAATATGTTTTATAGTGAGTAAATATGCTCTATCGTGTATTAAATATACTTTATACTGAAGTAAATATTGTTTGTAGTGAAGTAAATATGATGTTTATACTGATATTTGATATTTCAGTAAACAATATTGTTTAGTTTACTGTTTTTCATTTTAGTGAAGTATATTGTGCATATAGTGAACTATTATATGCTCACAGTGAAGTATATTGAGCATTTAGTGAACTACAATATGCTTACAGTGAAGTGTATTGAGTATGATGTACTCTTTTTTTCAATTCAGTGAAGAATATTGAGCATATAGTGATGTATATTGCGCATTTAGTGAACTAGTATTTGTTTACAGTGATGTATATTTCTGCATGCTTATAGTGTATTGTTTTTTCATTTCAGTGAAGTATATTGAGCATTCAGTGAACTACAATATGCTTACAGTGAAGTATATTGAGCATGTCTTATAGTGTACTGTTTTTATTATTTCAGTGAATTATATTGAGCATGTAGTGAACTTAGTATATGCTTACAGTGATGTATATTGAGCATGCTTTATAGTATATTGTTTTTTCATTTCAGTGAAGCATATTGTTCATATAGTGAAGTATATTGAGCATAAATTGAAGTATATTTTGTATGCTTTACAGTGATTTTAATATGGCTCACAAGTTTCGAACTTTATTGAAGTTCATCCTCCTTCTCAGTACAAAGGGAAGTGTAAGTAGGAAGAAATTGAAGGAGTTAACAATGAAGTTGTCAATGAAACCAGGTCAAAAATGTGGAAACTGTCTTGAGATTGGACACCATGATTCGAGGAATTGCAAAAAGGGGAATGAGAAGACAAAACAGAGGCAGTGAGGATTTGGATAAAAATAGTTCGCTTTGTAGAGCACTTATGACTCATTTTTAGTACACTTTTCAGTGATTTTTATTTCAATTACATGTTTTGGTTCATTTATTGTGAACATATACTTACAGTGAAGTTGAAATATTATATAGTGTAGTAACTCTTGTGTACAATGATGTAAAACTGCTATATAGTGAAGCAAATATGCTCTGCAGTAAAGTAAATAGTCAACATAATATTGAATTTAATTGAAACGAATGAGCTTTATATTGAACTAAATGACAAATATTATGAACTATATCAGTTTCATACAAATTGTCATGAGCGCTTGAAACTTACAATCATTTTTCCACATCTATCTCCATGTTGTTGCTACATTCTTGATAATGCTTTGATGTTGTTGCCAAGTTATTCAATGATTCATGGTTTGTTTCCGACAACATTAACGCTCTGCAATACTTTGCTCTTAGACTTTGGAGTATTCCCTTGCTGCTTCTTTTAGCCAATACATTTCCAATCTTGTTCCCGCTCACCATAGTAACAGTCATCATATACTTCACTCTAAGGTCTATACACTCTTAGCATTTTACTTCACTGAAATGGATCACAAAACACTTCACTTTATGCATGGAATACTTCACTCTATGCACATTTTACTTCACTATAATGATAAAATAGTGCACTATAAGCATAGATCACAAACACTTCACTCTAAGCATAAAATACTTCACTCTACGCACGTTTTACTTCATTGAAATGATAAAATAGTGCACTATAAGCATGGATCACAAACACTTCACTCTAAGCATGACTTCACTCTAAGCATGTTTTACTTCACTGAAATGAAAAGCGGTGCACTATAAGAATGAATCACAAACACTTCACTCTATGCATAGAATACTTCACTCTAAGCAAGTTTTACTTCACTGAAATGATAAAATAGTGCACTATAAGCATGCATCACAAACACTTCACTCTAAGCACGGAATACTTTACTCTAAGCACGTTTTACTTCATGAAATGAAAAGCAGTGCACTATAAGAATGGATCATAAACACTTCACTCTAACTATGGAATACTTCACTCTAAGCACATTTTACTTCATTGAGATGAAAAAATAGTGTTTTATAAGCATGGATCACAAACATTTCACTCTAACCATGGAATAATTCATTCTAAGCACGTTTTACTTCAATGAAATGAAAAAACGATGCACTCTAAGCATGCATCACAAACACTTCACTCTAACCATGGAATACTTCAATCTAAGCACATTTTACTTCACTGAGATGAAAGAATAGTGCATTATAAGCATGGATCATAAAAATTTTACTCTAAGCATGGAATACTTCACTCTAAACACATTTTACTTCACTGAGATGAAAAAACCGTGCACTATAAGAATGGATCACAAACACTTCACTCTATGCATGAAATACTTCACTTTAAACACGTTTTACTTTACTGAAATGATAAAATAGTGCACTATAAGCATGAATCACAAACACTTCACTCTATGCATGGAATACTTCACTATAAGCACATTTTACTTCACTGAAATGATAAAATAGTGCACTATAAGCATGCATCACAAACACTTCACTCTAAGCACAGAATACTTCACTCTAAGCACGTTTTAATTCACTGAAATGATAAAATAGTGCACTATAAGCATGGATCACAAATACTTCACTCTCTGCATGGAATACTTCACTATAAGCACATTTTACTTCACTGAAATGATAAAATAGTGCACTATAAGCATGCATCACAAACACTTCACTCTAAGCACGGAATACTGCACTCTAAGCACGTTTTACTTCACTGAAATGAAAAGCAGTGCACTATAAGAATAGATCACAAACACTTCACTCTAACTATGGAATACTTCACTCTAAGCACATTTTACTTCATTTTGATGAAAAAATAGTGTATTATAAGCATGGATCACAACATTTCACTCTAACCATGGAATACTTCACTCTAAGCACGTTTTGCTTCAATGAAATGAAAAAACAGTGCACTCTAAGCATGCATCACAAACACTTCACTCTAACCATGGAATACTTCAATCTAAGCACATTTTACTTCACTGAGATGAAAAAATAGTGCATTATAAACATGGATCATAAACACTTCACTCTAAGCATGGAATACTTCACTCTAAACACGTTTTACTTCACTGAAATGATAAAATAGTGCACTCTAAGCATGAATCACAAACACTTCACTCTAGGCATGGAATACTTCACTCTAAGCATCGTATACTTCACGATAAATTGCATATACATCACGGTAAACAACATATACATCACTACAACCATAAATTACTTCACTCAAAGGCAAAATAGTGAGTGTAAGACCAAAACCGTACAATCACTGTAAGCACAATAGTATAGTTCACTATAAGTATTATATACATCACTATAATCATAATATGATTCTATGTAGAGTTAATATACTTTACTCATATGTCAAAAGAGTAACTTACATTTCTACATTCTAGTTCATTGTAAACTGAAATGAATAGTCATAGTGCGACTCCATTGTTAACTAACTACATCACTATAAGCATAACATGACTCCATCGTTAAAGTGAAATGCAAAGAAAATCGGTTAAATGAATCGTTCCTTGAATAGATGAGCGGACGAACTTACGTTTATGAATTGAAGGCATTAGGTATGTTGAATCGAAGGCGGCGACAAAATGAGCAACCCGAGGAGGCGACGACAGAATGAGCAACCAATGGAAGTGACGACGGAGTGAATCAAATGAATTTTAGGCCCGCTGAAGAAGGCGACGACGACGGTAGAGAATCATTGTTTATGAGTGAGAATTGGTAGAGAATTCGAGCAGAAAAGGAAAACCGGTAGAGAATCGATGAAGAATTCGAGCGGAAGAGGAGAATCGATGGAGAATTTGAGTAGAAGAGATGACGGGCTGAAGAAAAATTATCTAAATGAGAGAAATTCATGTTTTACCCAGCTTTGTTTGTTAAATGACTATTTTACCCCTGCCTACTTATAGTGAACCAATTCTTGTGTATAGTGAAGTAATTTTCTATATCAATTTTGAAATCCTAAGTTGAATTTCAGCCCTTGATTTCTTAATCTTGTGGTTGAAATTTGTTCTCTAGTTATATACTTAAGGAGTACTTGCCCTATATCACTACTCTATATATATATATATATATATCTATATATATATATATAGGGATGTATTCAGGTCAGAACGCTAAGTATAAGTAAAACTCAAAACACTTGCAGTCCATTGGATCATATGATCTAATGGTTAGATTAATGCCACGTGTCATCTAATAATGTAGAATTTTAGACTAATAATATAGCTCGGATAATAATGTAGCATTTTAGTTTAATAATGTAGCATTTTAGTTTAATAATGTACAGTTTTAGTCTTACAATGTACATTTCTAGTCTAATAATGTACCTCGCCTAATAATGTAGATTTTTAGTATCATAATATAACAAATCACAGCCATCCAATCTAATGATCCAAGGGCTGTGATTTGTGCTGTGTTTTACGCTAAGATGCTGTAAGGACGGGTGTGTTAGGGTCCTTACAGCATCTTAGCGTAAAACACAAAGCACAAATCACAGCCCTTGGATCATTAGATTGGATGGTTGTGATTTGTTATATTATGATACTAAAAATCTACATTATTAGGCGAGGTACATTATTAGACTAGAAATGTACATTGTAAGACTAAAACTGTACATTATTAAACTAAAATGCTACATTATTATCCGAGCTACATTATTAGTCTAAAATTCTACATCATTAGATGACACGTGACATTAATCTAACCGTTAGATCATAAGATCCAATGGACTGCAAGTGTTTTGAGTTTTACTTATACTTAGCGTTTATGACCTGAATACATCCCTATATATATATATATATATATATATATATATATATATATATATAGGGGTGCATTAAGGTCCTTACACCCCCTTAGTCTTAAACATAACACCAATATAAGCCCTTGGATTACTGATTTTAATGGTTGTGATTGAAAACATCCGTCCTACATTAATACATTTTTTAGCTACATTACATGGGTAAAATGGGAAGCACACAAATTCAAGCATCAGTTTTAAACTACATGTCTATAATTTTCGCCATCTAATTAAAACTGCGGATTCATATCTCTCTCTCTCACCATCATATCACCATTGCATCCCCCAATTCTCTCTCGTCAAAAACCCCAACCCCATTCTTCTACCCCAAAATCTCATAAAAACCCTAATCTTCAACATTTGAAACCGCCGCCGAACCAGTTGCTGCAAATCGAAGCCGTGTAGTGTAATTGGTCGAGTTGGTGAGTCGATTGAACCATACGGTTTACTGTTTAACGATCTAAAGACGAACGCGAACAAGGTTAGTCGATCCGACGGAGTTTCGGTCATTGTTTCGCGAAATCATCCATAGACTTTAGGTTTCCGTTGTGATGGAAGTTTATGGTTGTTTGGTTTTCAATTTGGGTTATGTAAATCAGTGAATTTCAGTATTTTTTAGTCGTTGTATGGTTTTTTTTCTTGGTTTCGTTTTTTATGGTTGTTATTCGAAATATATTTGATTATTTTGTCGTATTTGTTTGCATCACTGGTTATTTTGTCTGGAATGTGTATTGTGTTCACCGGCAATGGTTTCTAGCAACATATCTCTACAACTGCTACATCATTGAACTATTCGTACATTATCTCATTCATGTTTACATCATTTCACTGGTAAACTACATTATTTGGGTTTACAATATTCCATTGATTAGGTGCATTATTTGTAAAATTGACATTTGAAATGGCTGATTACAAACAACTTGGCTTCTGACTTGTCTCTGTATCGGCTACATTATTTAACTGTTTTTGTTACATTATTCATGTAGACATCTTAACACGAATTTTTTTTGAGACAATGGTGAACATTGCACGAAAAGAATTGTTACATTATTTAACTGTTTTTGTACATTGCACATTAATGATGCTGTGTTACATTATTTCTAAATCAGTTAGTGAACAATGTTCTATATTACTGTTGTTTTAGCAATGAATGCTATGCTACATTAATGCTATGATTTGTTACATTTGCGATTTTTACATTAATTTACCAAAATATTACATTATTCAGATTTTAAGAGTGAAAATTTATATTATTAAATGATGTACTTGCTTTGGTTGTGCTTGTACATTTTTTCCACTTATATTTTACATTATCTGGTTACATTTTCCACTTATATTCTACATTATCTGGTTTTATTTTGCCGTTCACATTTTTTCCACTTATATTCTACATTAGCAGGCAGCGGCCGACTTCAATAAAGACATTCTCTTTCATTTATACACCAATCTAGGGAGGAAATGACTGCAGATGGGGAGACTGAGCATGTTGCCGCGTCAAAGTGTTTACATTGTTTATAATATTTATGTTTTAATGTACAATTTGACTTTTGTACATTAATGGTAACATTGTGTGCATTATACAATTATACATTATTTATTGTATGAATAGTACATTAATTTTATACAAACGCGTACATTATTTATTAAGTATGTTGGTAATGTACATATAGGGAACAATAATGTAACGCATTATGACATAGTAATGTGCCATTGTAATAGAACAATTGGAAGAAGTGCATACAAGTCATAAATAATGTAGTTTCACTTAGAAAGAATGTATGAAAACTCATAAATAATATAGTTATTCACTGCCTAAACGAATGATGTACATAAAATACATAACTAATGTAGTGATTCACTAGTGAATAATGATCGAAAAATCATTAATAATATAATCATTCAATAGTAAACAATGTAGATGTCAAAGCAGCTATTAGAAACAATATGTTTGGAAAACAAACTAAAAAAACATCAAGATTTCTTCTTGTCATGATTATCTATGTTATGAAATCCAAAAAACAAAAAAAAACCGAAATTCAATGGATGTGGTGGTACTATACCCTAGCCCCATGGGTTGCTAAACCCAAGGGGAATGATTCAAACTTCCTACCCTTGGTGATGGTTTTGTTTGTGAGTGGGTACTACAACCTAACCCCATGGGTTGCTAAACCCAAGGGGAATGATTCAAACTTCTTACCCTTAACTCCCGGTCTTTGTCAAAGTTGTGTCACTGAATCTGTACTACAACTTAGCCCTTGGACTACTAAACCCTAGGGGGAAGGTATTAACTTCCGGCACAAACATAACTACACGGAAAACTATTACCTAATTATAGGAGGTATTCCTACATTACATAACCAAAACCGTACATTATATTTTGGAAAAAAAAGAATGTCACCCACTACTATAAAAAAAACGCAAATTATACAAAGATTTGATAAAAAAATGCAAAACCCAATTTCTACATCAACTAACTAAAATAGTACATTAACTTATCGAAAATTACAAGTGGCCCCAGAAAACCCTTTAAAAACGACTCCACGTTAACTAACCAAATTAGTACATTAACTTAACAAAAATTTGGGAGTGGCCTCGGAAAACTCTTAAAAAAACGACTATACATTAACTAACCACAATAGTACATTGTTTCACTGGAAATCTCTTTAAAAACGCAATACATAACATGAAAATCGCAACTTCTACATCAAATCACCACATGTTCTAAGCCCAAAATGTTCAAAAAATTATACAAAAATCAAACAACACACATAGATCTAGAATTCATCTAAATTGAGTATTTGTAAATTACAAATCTACATTGCCTTCTTCCATTGTTGATCGAGTTGGTCGAGTTTCGTGCGTGTAGGGATATAAAAAATAACAATTCGTAGTATGAATTTTGCTGATTTTGTGTAGCGGAATCAATGTATAAATCTACTTCTGCGTGAGTTTCTTTAGGTAGGAAATTAAGAAAGGAAATAATATAAAATAAAAACAATAATAAAAGACACGTCTATATGGAAAAGGAGATAATCAAGGGAGTGCATAACCGCTGCATTTGGCATCTACCTAAACTAACCTTTTTGAATATTTTTAATAATTTTCTTAATTAAACATGGCATGAAAATCGGCCATTAGATGGCAAAAATCAATGGATTGAGATTTGTTTTATGTTTTACAAGTATTTGTTGTAAGGACCTGAATACATCCATATATATATATAATGCCGGCTTGAGTACTACGATGCAATTTCGAACACTATCTAGACTATTAGAAGGGGTTTTTGGTTTTTCTACACAAAGATCAAAGAACAAGTAAGCAAGTAAGAGCAAAACAGAAAATAAAGCAAGTAAAAGGTAGTTTTCACTCAAATTGGGAAGGTAGGGATATGGATCCGTTGGTATGGATCACGGGTGTTCACCTAGGGATCATGCTCATCTAAATAGTCCTATGTGTGGCTAGGAAGGTCGGGTTAATTGGTTAGACCCCCTCTCGGGTGCACCTAACGCGTTGATCGGCCTCTAATGTCGGAGTCTCCTCCCTACACTTCGGAACCGACTCCTACAACCTACGGACCCAAGCCCTCTCTCTAGCTATGCCTCTCTCGAGCACATACAACGCACGGAGTTGTTGGCTATTTTAACAATCTAATCAAGCATCTTTCAGTGACAAAAATTAGAATAAGACATATCAAATTGGTTGCTAATCAATTAGATAATGAAAAAATACAATAACCAACAAAACCACCACAAAAGGCATAGATAAGCATAAATCAAGGTTTATCCCATGGAATCCATACAAACTTCACCAATATCCCTAAATAAGAACTTAGCTACTCATAATGGAAGCTAAAACAAAGGAAAATACAAGAACAACAAAAAAAAAAACATAGTATGAAAAGATAATAGAACTCCCTAAGGTGGACTTGATGTTGGGGAGGATCTTTCTTCTTCAATCTCTTGAAGATGAAGACTCCTTGCCTTCAATCCTCTTGAATCTCTCGATTTTTCTCTCAATTTGTGGTGTGGGGAAGTTGGGGTTCGAAAATGAGTGAGAACCCCTTTTATATTTGAAGCTGTCAAAAACACCCGACCGGGTGATTTGCAGGTGGCAAAACACCCGACCGGGTTTTCTCTCTGGAACCCGCTAGTTGCACGAAACACCCGACCGGGTTTTCCGAGAATGGAAAACACCCGGTCGGGTTTCTTCTCTGGAATCAGCCATTTGCTCCATTTTGCTCCGTTTTGACCTGTTTTTACTTCAAAACTCCGACAAACTCATTACTTCATCTAATTGATGACTATATGAGTGAAAACCTATTATAAACACCTTAAACCATCAAAAACACTCTCTAATCACCCATAAAACAAGCCTAAACTATGAGTTTGTCATATATATATATATATATATATATATATATATATATATATATATATGGTTTTAATCTATCAAAAGAAGGGCCTAAGTACCAAAATACAGACCAATTACCAACCGTCAGATCCATATGTGAGTGGCCACGATTTGTTGTTTAAATTATTTCGTTTGAGTCATAATAAAAGCAAAATGCGTCATGTGAAGGGTATTTTCGGTAGAATAAATAAGTGGAACCGTCATGACCGTTTTTAGTGGGCGGATTTAATGGGAGTGTTTACTGCACATGCTAAAATCACTCATTTATTGAAATCCCCCAAATCAAACGGATTAAATCCCAAAATCAGAGACCCAAAACCTAAACCACTCTTCTCTCGCTTCTCCAATAAACCAAAATCCTCATCGCCGACGATTCTTCAGTAATGGTGAATACACGCTTGGCTGGAGCAGCGAAGGATGACGGAAAAGGTTAGCAAGGGTTTCTAAATCCCTAGTTTTTTAGAATGAGCAATCTGAATTGACGCAGCGTTCTTTTGTGTTGGTACCGCCAAAAGCAACAACGAAAATTTGTATGTTGTCTAAAATATTTGGGTTATTTTTGTTCGGATTATATTTGAATTTTCATCTGACAAATCTTTTCGTGTTGATGTTTGTCTTCCTGAACAGCGACTGCAACTATTCTACACGCGTCAAATGTAAAGGCTGCTGGAAGAGATGACCCAAAACAAGGTTAATGTGTTATATTTTAGGTTATTATTATGTAGTAGGTTATTACACTGAAACAATGAATTTTGTCTACAAATTGAGTTCAACTTAGGATTACATACTCAGACTGTCGTAGTGGATGTTTCAAAGGCTGTTAAAGGTTAATGTGCTAATCTACACAAATAATGAATGAGGTCATAGCTTTGACTGTTTTGTGTCATAGTTCAGAAACATTGATTGTTGCAATATTTTTTTAAAAAAATTGATATGAGCAGAGTTTAGTGTTATGGATTGTTTGAGGTTATTCGATAAAATTTCTAGTTTTTTAAGTCATTGTTAGTTTTTGTTAACATCGTTTTAGGGTATGCTTAATATCATAACATAAAAAGCATATTAAAATTGACCTCCGTGTTGTCTAAACAGGACCTATGTAAATTAAAAGTACGGGTTTGAAAAATACGGATGTCATTTTTAGATCATTTTAGGTCATGCTTTCTATATGCCTTCAAAGACTAAGAATGACTTCATTTATATGTACAGGTACTGTGGTAGAGAATGTTGATGCAACTGACTTACAAGAATGCGGAGATCAATGTTGAAAAATGATAGCAAACTACATATCTTAAGCAATTGCTATATGTCATAAATAAAAAGACTGGAACTTTGTTTCATTTTTTTTTAGTTTACCACTGTTTTAAATTAAGGATGTTTAAACAGTTTAGCTTTACATATTTGGATGGTGTTTTAGAAGTGACATCAGATGTTATTGTTTCTTCAATTTATATATGAATACTAGTGCCAAACAAGCTCTTTTTTATGTCATACTCTATGCGTGTTAGAATATTTGGGTCATAATAAATGAATATTTGGGTCATAGCATCGTATGGTTAATTTGTGTCATAGTAAACCAACATTCTGGTCATTATATAACACTAAGGAGTACCAGAATGCGTCATGCAAATCTGATCAAAATGTTCGTATCAAACAAACTGAAGTTAAATACACGATTATATGTCGCAATGTTTGTAATGCTTTCCTCTTGTTTCTTGTAGTCGAAATACCATATGATGAAAATTACTTCATACATTGGGTCATAATAAATGAATATTTGGGTCATAGACTTGTTTTGGTTAATTTGTATCATAA
>NW_025952631.1:0-3000 GCF_023119035.1 Salvia hispanica | reverse complement strand
GAAATCACTTTGGAGAGAATAGCTCCATTAGCTCTAAGTTCCACTCTCTAAATCCAGCAACCTGCCATGAAGATTCCGGCCACCAGCCGACGGGGAGTCATCATGTCTGAATCATTCCAGCCGCCGTAGTCCAGTTCCAGTTTCAGAAGAAGCCATTAGTCATTTACATGTTTTCTTTTAATGCTTTCTTAGTTTAAGAACTTGTTTTACTTGCATTTGTCTCGGATTTTAGTAGTTAATCTGTTTGAAGCATCCTATGGTTTGAATGTTTGAATGAAGTTAAGTTTTTATGGTTTTATTTGAGTTTCAGCTTTGTTTTTGCTTTAAATCTCTCTAGTTAGCTAGATCTGATAGTTTTATGTTGTTTAAGTGCTTGAATCTGCCTAGCTTAGTTAGATCTAGTCTTTCCTCAAGTGTTTACAAGTTTTAATTAGATTAAGTTTCACAAAAATGCATGGAATTCGTTTCTGCTTGTGTCTGTCACTCTGTCCTGTTGACCAGGATCTCTATGAATGTGTTCTTGTTGTGTGAAAAAAAACTCTCTTTTGATGAAGCTTGAGGTCCTATTTATAGGGGAAGATTATTCCTCATCATAGAAGGAAAAGATCTTCAAAATTTGGTAAATCTTGGAGCAAAGGGCGCCGGCGGTCGCCGTACAACTTCGCGGCGGTCGCTGGTCGCCGTCTGACTCCAGATTTCCAGACTATGCGTTTTTACTCCCCTTTTCGGCTCAAATATGCACATTTCTCACAAAACACGTCAAAATACCAAAATGTATAGAATATGCAAATAATGGACATGTAGAGTGATTTTGATAACAAAAACGGACCAAATAATGGCCTTAAAACAGTGCAAAATCCGGGCGTATCAACTCCCCCAAACTTACATTTTTGTTTGTCCTCGAACAAAACACTAAAGACACAAGAATAGACGCACGGAATGCACAAGGACTAGACGTCATAATTGCCTCAAAAGATGAAAGAATAGATTAAGCATGGATTAACACAATCAAATCAAGCAAGGCTTAATAGTGCACTTTCATTACAAACTCGTGGAACACCTTGAATTCAAGCACTCACATGTGGCAAACTTCCAAAGATGGGAAGTGTTCTTTCTCTCACTCTCAAAGTGTATAAAGGTAAAGTGTAAATCACTCAAATCATGCATCATGCAAAGTTTACCATAGGCTTGCTCAAAGTCTAATCCCTCCTCTACTCAATGTGATTAAGCATCAAAAGTCCGAAAGGTCTTTCTTTTCGGTTGTAACGTAGGCTCTTTGGTAGGTGAGGAATATTTGGCTAAAAAGTGACTCAAATATAAAAATATCCCAAGTAGAGTTAAGATGACTCCACTTTTCTAAAACTTAAGGCACTTCTAACACTTTATTTTTCTCCTTCAATTTACTTTCAATCCTTTGATTTTATTTTCTTTTCACAACCTTTCACACATTTTTTTTTTTTTTTTTTTTTTTTTTTTTTTTTTTTTTTTTTTTTTACACATCCTTTCTTTTTTTTTCTAAGATCAAGCACATATTTGGAATTTTTCTCAATTTCACAACTTGTACTTTCTTAATATTAAGCACACTACTTTTTATACTTTCCTCCTTATCTCTCCAATTCCTTTACAAAAGAAGATAACAAAAACTATACTAACCCAAGGAATTGTCCCCCCATTTATTTTGGCTTCCAAAGAAAAGGCTTAAAGGCTCAAAATTGGCTCCAAAGGAAAAATTTGAGAGGGTCGAAAATTTTGGATATAAAAGTAGCTAAGAAAAGACGGCCTAACATCCTCCTAAATCAACTTAAACACTATGTAAACTTAGGCAGACTAGGAGCAAGTTCTAGAAACATATACATGCATACAGATAAATCACACAAGAAAGAATTTAAGGCTCAAATCTCACAAGGTAGAAGCACGATTCAAGGCGAACAAGCAATTCACTAATTATGCACCTTTTCACCCAACCATCATATCAAAACGTTAAGCCACACTTAAACATAGATGGAATATAATATCATTGGCAACTCGGTCTAATGTGTCCCTAAGCATGCGTGTTTCTAAGTTCTTCATGTTATGTTCATGACATGGATTCAAGAAAACATTTTTAGAACACAAAAATCTCCTACGGGTTTTTGGAAAATTAAAGCAAAAACAAACAAAAAAAAAGAAAACCCTAAACTCACGGTCCACCACTTCATCCCCCCAAACTTATTTACAACAAAGTGTAAAATAAGTTTGTAGAGTCGGTAGGGACGTGAGTATACTACTGAAAACAAAAACGTACCCTGAAAAATTTCGCGTAGAGGTTGAGCGGGGCGAAAATTCGAAGAATTTCGAAAAATCGCGCTGGAAAATTGTGCCCAGGTGGCGGTCCGCCGCAGCTGTTCGGCGGTCGCCGCACGTCAAAGATGCTTTCCAGCGTTCAGGTGGCGGACCGCCGCAGAGCTTGCGGCGGTCCACACGGAGAGGTCAGAACCTGCGAAAATTTTTGCAAAGCACAAAATTAAACCAAAACCAAAAATACTTAAAATTAAAGCAAAAATTTTCAAAAATGGTTGGGTTGCCTCCCAACAAGCGCTTATTTTTCGTCTTTAGCTTGACGTTCTTTGAAGCTCATGAGTTATCCCCCATCGTGAGGATTCCTTTGGGATGCCTTTGTACCAACAATCTTAGTCTCTGCCACCGCGAATGGAACCAACTTGTTGAGAACTTTCTTCCACCATTTGAATTTTCCATTCGAGGTTTTGATCACGTAGATTTCAGGGTCATCTTGAGGTGGAGTCTTCTTCCTCTTCTTTCTCTTGGGCTTTTCCTGCAAGATAGGCTTAGTAGGATTAGGCTCGCCCTTTTTAGGAGCTTGAGGTAAAGTGTTAACAATGAAAATAGTAGGGTTAGAAGGATCTTCCCCTCCAAATGGATCATAAGGCTTAGACAAATCGGTCACCATGACCTCCCTGCAATCATGCTCCATCTTAGCTTGTTTCGCCTCTTCATACTTAA
>NW_025952630.1:0-3000 GCF_023119035.1 Salvia hispanica | reverse complement strand
CTTTTTACTAATTAAATTAAACCCAATTTAATATAAGCTTAAAATTGGAATATTACGAGCAGCCACTACAGAAGTAATATTGCACTCCCCATCCAAATCCGAAATTATAAGTACTTCGGGTTTTCCAATACTATATATTTATTTCCCGCGCTTAAGATAGAAACATCCATTAATTAATTATTGTCTGCTATGGACTTAATTAATTAATATCTTATTTATTCCAAGAGAGGACTCAACAACAAAATCTTATTTATTATTCATAGAGTAATTAAACTCCAACTAGCTAGGTTCCGAATAATAAAACCTTATTTCAAGCTTCTCTTGAGGATGTTATCAAACGAGACTCACCTCGCGCACGATTCAACATAATAGCAATCCTAGCACCGCTAGATATTAATCATCACAACCCAATATACCAGGCTTATTGGGTTACGAAAAACCCGCACCATTTGGTAAGTCAAAGTAGTCCATAATCAATACCGTATGCTCAATGCTATCGTACATTGATTGAGAAATAATTTACGAGACCTCGTCTTTCAGTAGATAGCCTAAAGACTGTCTCGCTGTTAGATCCATGCAGTGCTATACCACACCAATGTCATCTTATTTCAGTAAGGCTTAGAAATAATCGGACTGACATTGCAACCTTTCACGATAGGTAGTCTAAGCCTATCTAGGTTGTGAAATTATTCTTTTTCTTTGTTTAGAACTGACCGTGTTACCTTAAAGTGAACGACGCCCACAACCGGTCTGACGGGTCGAACATGTCGGCCGGGCCTCCGAGACGCCAGTTGCCTGATTGCGACAGTGCACTTTTGTAAGGGCATGCAGTCCGGGTTTGCCAGCCGCAGATCCTCCCCGATCCCGAAAAACCCGTATCTTCTCTCTAAAGTACCCACGATGTGCATAAACAGCGGACGATGCATCCTAAAAACGTCGCCGGAATAAGACATCCCCAAAACGCGGCTGCGGAGCAATGTAGTCCTTATACAACCGAATATGTGCAGCAATGTGGTCCCGGGGTACATGACGCCGGCGATGGATCGGCCGAGGTACCGCCGCCGCTGCCTCCGGCCGGAGCAATCGATCAATCCCCTTCTTCCATAGCGAGATCCAATTTATTATCAATATCACTATCACTATCACTAGCGCCTCCGCCACTACCACCCGCACGACTACACGCCATTCTAGATATACTTGAAAATAGAGTTTAGAGAGAGAAACTTGTCAACACAAGTGGTGTGAATGAAATGAAGTTCAACGAGCCCTATTTATAGAGTTTTTTTTAAAAAAGAAATAAATAAATTTAAAACTCGGACGTCCGACTGTCGCCATAGTGGCGGACGTCCGCCCGCCCGTGGGTCGGACGTCCGAGCCCATCCGACGGGCATATGAGACGGGCGTGTCCGCCCTTCGTCGCCACTACGGCGGACGTCCTACCACGACGTCCGCCATTGGAGATACTCTTAGGTTCCGTATTAAAATCGGTCATTATTATTGTTAATTGATCGATTTTTTAATTTGTAATGACCGAATTTTTGGTTGTTAAAGCTTGTAGATTGTTATAAATACTATATGTCACCCTCTTAATTTATTATGCATAATGACTAATAAAATCATGGTAGGTTTAAATATATAGAGTGTTAATTATACATTATTATAATTTGTATATTCACTCTGGATACTTTATTTGTACTTATTCTTTTTTATGGAATTTCTTTGTTCTTCTTCATTGTAGTTAGTGACAATCATAGCCAGAATATATACTATCCCCTTTAAGCAATAACCATTAATTCAACATTCCCTTTTGAGACCAAATAAATAATACACTATTCTGTTTCATCCCATGATTTAAAGTGCCTTTTTCACATTGAATTATTTTTGTGAATACTAGACCACTATTGTGGGGACCTGATTTTTATTTTTATGGTGCGACAGATTTGAAATATGGGTTGAAACAGTTTCTTTTATATACATAAGAAAGAAAAACTTCTTAAATGTGGGGTATGGGGTTTGAGGTGAGGGGTAGGTGAATGTTAGCCTAGAAAAACAAGATAATTAATTAAATGGAAAATGGTGGGTTTGAGGGATTTGGGTGCAACCGCTGCACCATAAGGTACAACAAGATCAACTCCAAATCGAGGTGGAAAATAGCATATCCACTTGGATAATATTCAAAGAGGTGGACTAGAGCTACATGGAAAGTGACATTTTGTCATTTTTATTTATTATATAATTTATTAATTTGTATTTTTCTGTTTTTGAGATTGACACTTTTGCTATGTAACCACCTTGGTTTGTAAACCATGAATTTCATTATTGAGGGGAATGTGTCATCTCCACAATTCTATGGACCATATGTGGTGGGTGGATAAACAAAATAGTTTAGAGACAAGACGGGTTAAAAATTCTTAGACTAAATTAAAAAGTGTTGAAACAAAAAAAAACACTTAACTAAACTATATGTATTGAAATATACTCCTGATTATATCAAACTGATTAAAGTTTGAAGCAAAATTTGATTAATCCTTAGTTTTAAAATTTTAACTGTATTCCTTCATAAAATATGTAATTGGGCTTTTTTAAAAAAGTAATAATTTTGAGCCCATATACTGAGCAGGCTAATTAATCGCCCCTATAAATCCACCTATTGGGCTATACATATGTAAATAGGCCGGCCGTTGATTAGCAAAATAAACATTGAGTTATGATTGGAGTCTAATTTTATCACGTTATTTTGCAAAGAAGATTTGCACATATAGTACTTTGTAAGTTTCAAGCTATTGATAAGTATTAATGTGAAGATTGGAATCATAATACAAGCCATAAATTTCAAAAGGCTTAGGCATTTTTTCAACAATTTGGTGCAATAAATGAAAAAAGCAAAGTCATGTCCGAAGTCTAAGAATTGAAAGGTCAGATATAAAAAGAGTGTGGACATCAAAATTCAGAAGTCAGATATATGGCTGCAACAAAAAAAAAAAACCATTAGGAAAGAAT